>NC_036460.1:672500-970000 GCF_002775205.1 Xiphophorus maculatus
ACCCACTGCATTATATTCCCACCCTTCAACAATGGCAAGAAAGACTGAAGAATGTGTATAATGGAAAAGATAACAGCAAAACTCCAGGTAAAAATGGAAATGTTTCTAAGTGTATGGACTCCAGCTATTTTCCACTTCGGATGGCCACATGGATAAAGATGTTATGGGTTATAAAAAGCTGTCAGCCCCCTTTGTATGTCTCTCTCTTTTAATGGAAGACACTGGATTTGTACATCTCCCTTTCATGTGAGCCGATGAGGACCTTTCTAAGAAATATCAACTGCCGAAATGGACTTAAATGTTTGCTGAACGCCCCCCCACTGTTTTTCTTCTTCTTCTTCTTTCTCTCCATCTCATTGTTTTGTTGTGCTTGTTTTATGTAAGTGCATGGATAAATATCCATATGAATATGTTGGGTTTATAATATTCTTCAATAAAGAATGTGCAAAAAAAAATACAAGGACTTCCGGTGATGATGCGGAGAGGAGAGCAGGAGTTAAAGCTGAGGGTCTTCAAGATGGCGGCTTGAAGGACAGTCGGGACGAGGGGCGCTGGCGCTTATTTTACTTATTTCTCCAGTTTATACCCTGCAAAAAGCGACAAGGCAGTCTCTCTTTGTTGGCTAAATCTGCAATGAGTATTAGCGATTACTTTTTAAGGCCGTCTGAGAACATGCCACGAAGGAAAAACACTGTGACGGGGACGACAGAGGAATCGAGCGGAGAAGCTAATGAGGCTACTGGTGGTTTGGCTAGCGAAAAGGTTAGCGACTCTGAGAGAATGGATCCGGCTCTTCAGGAGGTGATTCGTGCGGTAACCGAAAACCTTACGAAAGTTTTCGAAGACAAATTAAGGAGCCAGCTTGATCCGATCTCGAGATTTATGCATGATTACCGTGAGCAGCTTCAAGAACACGAGAAGCGCATCACAGAGACAGAATCCCGCATCTCCACTCTGGAGGACGAAACGGCTCCTATCGTCAACAAGCTCAAGTCACTGGACAAGCAGGTGAAAGAGCTCACGGATCACATGGACGACATGGAAAATAGGGGCAGGAGACGAAACATCCGCATAATTGGGCTCCGAGAGTCTGCGGAATACGCGGAAGGGAATGACCCCGCTTTATTCTGAGAAGTGGCTCCCAAAAGTGTTAAACATCCGAACGGAGGCCGGGAAGCTAAAAGTGGACAGAGCTCACCGCACCGGAGGTCCAGTTCCCGCCGCTGACCAAAGGCCGCGTCCAGTCTTGGTCAGGCTGCACAACTACCGCGACAAGGAGAGGATCATGCGCGCGTCTTTGGAGAGGGGCAGGAGTGGGCAACCCCTGGAGCACCACGGTCCCCCTGTAATGACCTTTCAGGATTTCTCAGCGGCTGTTGCACAGAAGCGTAAAAGCTTTGATGGCGTTAAGAAGCGTCTGAAAACCGCGGGTGCCCACTACAGGCTCCTTTACCCCGCCAGGCTTAAAGTCACTCACCGTGGTACTACAAGGGTGCATCAGAACCCAGCTGAGGTTGAACGATATCTGGATAAGCTTAAATAAGCCCTGCTGTCACAGAGGTACTTCGTTCTGCTGTTTAATACGCCTATGTGAACTCAAATTATTGTGATGAATAGTATTCTCATGCAGAGACATTATGCTTGTCGTCATATGTTTTCATTTTTTGAATAAAATGGGTAAATAATGGATCATATTATCCAGGCGCCGGCCCCCTTTTCTTTTCTTTTTTGTTGTTGTTGCTCCTGATTCAGCTAAACAAGTGACTGTTTGTTGCCAGAAGACCTACACACTTGCACTTCACCGTTTGGAGGAGAAATAGTGTATCTGTCTTGCCAATGTTAGGCAATGTTCGTTGGCAGTTAGTTAGTTTCACTGCTTGTTATATGTTATTCCAGCTCGTTTTAAAATATAGAGGGAGGGGGAGGAAGAGAGAAAAATGTTCGACTTCATTACACCAAGAAACTACAGTATGTACTATCCATGCGCCTTTTTATGTGTAGCTAAGTGCTATTATGTCAGTACTTAATGTTTGTACATGGAATGTTAATGGCATTCACACACCTCTTAAACGGAGAAAGGTCCTAACATATCTTGAAAGGACAAATGTTCAAGTAGCTTTGTTACAAGAAACCCATATGGATGCTAAAGAACATGCAAAATTGCAACAGGGTGTTTTCAATCAGGCCTTCTTCTCCTCCTTTTCATCTAGAAGTAGAGGTGTCATCATTCTGATCCGGAAAAATGTACCATTTAAATGTATAGATTGCATTAAAGATACCGGTGGGAGATATATTATTGTGAAGGGTATTATGTTTGGGGAGGAGATTGCCTTTATGAACGTTTACTTTCCCCCTGGCCAACCAGGTAAATTTCTAATGTCTGCTTTTACAAAACTTGTGGAATTGAACATCAAGAATACAATTGTGGGCGGAGATTTTAATTGCCATCTCTCCCCCCTCATTGATAAATCCCCAGCTGGCAAATGTCATATCTCATCTCAGGCCAAAATGGTCTCGACTCTGTGCGAGGAGTTGGCATATGTTGATGTGTGGAGGACGCAACATATAGCAGATAAGGAATTCACATTTTTCTCCAAAGTACATTCTTGTTATACAAGAATTGATTATTTCTTTGTCCCCAGGCAGTTCCTACCATCAGTCATTTCCAGCTCAATCGGCAACATAATAATATCAGACCATGCGCCTGTGTACATTAAATGTAACATAGGAACTGTGGTCAGTCGATCAAGACGGTGGCACTTTGACTCCTCTATTTTATATGATGGAAAATTTAAAACCTATTTTGCAGAGGAATTCAAACATTTTCTTTCAGTTAATGCAGCATCCACCAATGATCCATCATTACTGTGGGAGACCTCCAAAGCTTATTGCAGAGGCCTCATTACTACTTTTACAAATGGTAAAAGACGCAGGCAAGCAGAACAAAGATTAATTCTGGAATCCAAATTGAAGAAGGCTGAGCAAGTCTATCAAGTTAGACCCACCACGGAGAAACTCAAAGAAATTCAGACTCTCCGCTCAGCACTGAACTGCCTGCTAACAAACGAAGCAGAGAAAAAAATGAGATTTGCAAAACAAAAACTGTACGAACACGGTGACAAGCCTGGGAAATACTTGTCATACGTGATCAAAAAGAAATCAGATTCTCAAAATATATCATTCATTAATGACAGGAATGGCAAACAGCTCTTTGACTCAAATGGTATTAATAATACCTTCAAAAATTTTTACGAGAATCTCTACAAATCCCAGGTCTCTATTGACACTACAGAGCTAATGAACACCTTTTTTTCCAACTTTAACCTTCCTTGTCTGACAGAAATCCAAAAGTCGACACTAGACAGTCCTATAACTATTAAGGAAGTCACGGAGGCCATTAAAGGTCTTCAGCCTGGAAAAACAGCAGGGCCTGACTTTCTTATTGTAGAATTTTACAAAGAGTTCGTCACTCTACTAGCCGAACCACTGTTGCACATGTTTAACGACTCTTTTCGGAAGGGTCATTTGCCCATGTCATTGAGGGAAGCCAATATATCTCTAATACTTAAAAAAAACAAACCACCGGAAGATTGTGCCTCATACAGGCCAATTTCCTTATTAAATGTAGACTTAAAGATCCTTTCAAAAATATTAGCAAAACATTTGGAGATCCTACTCCCAACACTTATCAATGAAGATCAAACTGGCTTTATTAAGGGACGTAGCTCCTTCAATAACATGCGTAGGTTGCTCAACGTGATCCAATTCTTCAATCAAAGTGCAATGCCTGGTCTAGTTGTCTCCCTAGATGCTGAAAAGGCATTTGATCGCGTTGAGTGGTCATATCTCTTCTACACTCTGAGAAAGTTCGGTTTGGGGGAAAATTTTGTCAATTGGATTAGAATACTTTACAGTGAGCCCTGTTCAGCTGTTATTACTAACGGTCTACGATCGGCAAATTTTCAGGTGCGGAGGGGAACGCGCCAAGGCTGCCCCCTCTCGCCCCTGCTTTTTGCTCTAGTTATAGAGCCTCTGGCGGAGGCGGTGCGGACCCATGGGGGGATAGGCGGTCTGACCATTGGAGAGAGACAACACAAGATTACTTTATATGCCGACGATGTGCTCATATTTCTATCTCAGCCTGAGGACTCTATTCCACATCTCATTGAGACCATTAACAGGTTTGGGGATTTTTCGGGTTATAAAATCAATTACAACAAATCAGAGGTTATGCCACTAGGCACATTAAAACACCAACCATCTATACCTGCTCCTTTTCCTTTCACTTGGTCCCCAGAAGGATTTTCATACCTGGGAATAAAAATTACCCCCTCATTCGACAAAATGTATAGGGCCAATTTACCTCCCTTATTTGAACGGATCCGGCTGGACCTCGAAAGATGGAGGACACTGCCTCTCTCTTGGTTGGGCCGCGTGTCTCTCCTAAAAATGAATGTCCTGCCCAGACTTTTATATCCCATACAGATGATTCCAGTTCTTTTTCTCCGTAAAACAATTAAGGTTCTAAATGGGTGGCTAAGTTCTTTTATATGGGCAGGAAGGAAACCACGCTTAAAAATTTCTACACTGTGCCTCCCGGCCACAGGTGGAGGCCTTGCTCTCCCAGACATACGAAAGAATCAGATCAGTGCCCATATGCGTGCTGCTGCTGATTGGACAGGGGGTCCTGCCTCTCTGTGGCTCGATATAGAAAGCTCTATGTCCAGGTTCCCTTTAAAAAATTTACTTTTTTTGAAAAAAAATAATATTATAAAAATGTACTGCAGTAACCCCATTACTATTAATACTGTGAGGGCATGGCAAATGGTTCAAAAACTTGAGGACAGGTCCCAAATTATATCACCTCTTACACCTATCTGTGATAATCCCATGTTCCTACCAGGCGCTATAGACTCTGGCTTTAAAATATGGTCAATAAAGGGAATTCGTACACTTTCTGACTTGATGGAAGGTGCTACATTATTATCATTCTCGCAACTAATGGATAAATATGACATTGGGAGACAGGATTTCTTTCGCTATTTACAAATGAGAGATTTCATACAGAAAAAAACCACACTCGATGTAGACCAAACAATTTCAGTGTGTGAAAAACAGCTATTTTCCCCTGGGGTAAAAACTTCAATTAAAATCTTTTACAATTTACTGAAAGAGCACCCCTTATCAGATACGTTACACTTAAAAGAAGTCTGGGAAAGGGAATTGCAGTGGGCAATAGATCAGGAGGGGTGGGACGAGGCTTGGAGGAATGCAAAGTCTTTAAGTATTTGCAATCGGGTTAAGGCCATGCAATTGAAAATCTTACACCGTGCAACATTTCTCCTTCTCAGCGAAGTAAGTTCAATACAAGCTTCTCGCCATTATGTCTAAAATGTAGAACAGATATTGGTAGTCTTACACATTGTTACTGGTCCTGCAGGGAAATTCAACATTTTTGGTATAAAATAAAATGTGAATTAGATAAGATTTTCTCTGTTTGCACACAATTGAATCCATTGTATTTACTACTTGGTTTAACTGACGCCAGCATTACTGGTAAATGTCAGCGTCAACTCTACAGAATGCTTACTTTTTGTGCAAGAAAATGTGTGGTACTGAATTGGATTTCTGACAAAGCTCCAAGTAAATCACAATGGCTAAATATAGTACTGGACTATATATCTCTGGACTATTTAACGAGCAAACTGCACAATAAAGAAGATAACTTTCATAAAGTTTGGGAGCCTTTTATTTCTTATGTAGGATTTGAAACTTCTGTGCTTCTCTGGAGAGGATTTGTAATTTGAGGAGGACCGAACTGTAAAGACCTGAAATGTTCTGGTGCAGACCATTTGTCTTTCATTGTTTTTGTTTTTTTTGTTGTTGTTTTGTTTTTTTTTCTTTTCAATTTTCTTTTTTCCCTTCCTTCTTTTCTTTTCTCTTTGGTGTGTATGTGCATGCATATGTATATACACAGGTATGTAACTATAAGAGCTGAACTGTTCTCTTGTTCTTGTATTGTATTTGTTTATTTGTCAAAACATTGAAAACCAATAAATATAATTATTAGGAGTTAAAGCTGATATCGGCCAATTTTACGCTTTTACTTTCCGTCAGAAGGCTAACCCGTGTGAGTAGGTACAAATTAAGTAGCACAGATGAATAGAGGGAAAAATTCAAGGCTAAACAGCAAACCGGGCCCTAAAATTGAGCAAATGATCCTGTCGAACCCACAAGCTAACGAGGCTAATGCTAACACCAGCATGGTGTTAGCATTAGCCGCTGATGCAGGGACAGACGCATTGATTTTAAACGAGATTCGCGTCATGAACCGAGATCTTCAAGACAAAATACAGCAGATTGGGACAGACGTGACTACAATTAAAAACTGTCTGGACTCTCTGAAATCCGATGTGACCGGCCTCAGCAGCAGGATCGGGGAAGCCGAAAACAGAGTGTCGCAACTCGAAGATGAGAACGCAGTGCTCACTGCGAGCACGGCTGAGCTGAAGTCCAAAGTCGGATTCAATACCAAGAAAACTACAGCAGAAGAAACAATCTGAGGATCAAGTTTGTCCCGGAGCTCTAGGAGAAGGGGAATAACGTACCGGAGTGTGTCATGGATGTACTAAGATCCCTACTCCCACAACACCAGGACACAGATCATCGTCATTGAAAGGGCTCACAGAATACCTGCTACGCTACGACAAGATAGACGAAACACGCCAGCCGGACCCGCCACATCCTGGTGAGATTCCTTCGCTTCGCGGACAGGGAGAAAATACGACTCAGAGCCAGAGAGGTTGGAACTTTTCACTGGAGGGGAAATAAGATAGATTTTTTTCCAGACTTCACAAGGGAAGTACAAGAAAAAAAGGAACAAATTCTTTGCGGTCAGACGTCTGTGCAGAGCCAAGGGACTGAAATACACCACCCAGTACCCCGCAGTGTTCTGGATCTCCCTCGGTAAGGAACGCCTCCGTTTTGAAGACGCCTCAGCAAAGAAGATGATAGACAAATACCAACCCCCGGAGGAAGGAACAGGCTGCGATGATCAGTGGTAATATCTCCTCTCTGAGAACACTAATCATAACCTCCAATTTATCAAGACTTAAATGTTTATCATATTATACATGTTGAATCTGGACTCCGTTAAACTGGTCAGATTTATGTTATTTTGGTGAGTTTTTGCTGATGGAGAAAATGGATTGCTATGTAGGCAACCTAGGCTGCATATATGGCCATTTGGATTGCTATATACAGTATATGTGGCGATCTAAAGTGTTATGGGCTCATATCCCACATATTTTCTTAATATGTGCGGTCCAAATAGCCCAGCTCCTTTGGCATTTTTCCCTTTTTCTGCTCATCTGAGTCATTTATATGAACAAAGTTCTGGCGGAAGTTCTTAATGCTTATTATTATTATATATTATTGGCTCACTCTGAAGGCCTCCATGCTCATCATATCTTACAAAAGATGCTTTTGTTCGCATTTAATTTTAATTTTTGTTTTGGGGGTCCTCCATCTCAGCCAGCCCTTTTCTGTTTTTTCTTTTGTTATATGTACAAACACAACTGCTACAGCACAAGATGTAATGATGACCTTAGTACTATTATTGATAAATGGACATAAAATATGGGGACCATAGTTAAAGTATCCTCCTGGAACGTTAATGGTCTGGGCTCCTACACTAAACGATGCAAAGTACTTAAATATCTAAAACAAAAAAAGTACCGTATTTTCCGCACTATAAGGCTCACCTTCAATGAATGGCCTATTTTAAAACTTTTTTCATATATAAGGTGCTCCGCATTATAAGGCGCATAGAATAGCCGCTACAGAAGAGGCTGGAGTTACGTTATGCATCCACTAGATGGAGCTGCGCTAAAGGGAATGTCAACAAAACAGTCAGAGAGGTCAGTCAAACTTTATTCATAGATTACAAACCAGCGTTCTAAAACTCCGTTCATTCCCAAAATGAATAAACGGCTGTTTTATTATTTTCCCCGAGGTAAAGTCAGTGACGTGGTATTTTGGTGACACAGTTTATCTTTTAACAACAGCAAGGTATAACATACAGTCATGGCCAAAAGTATTGAGAATGACACAAATATTATATTTTCACATGATCTGCTGCCCTCTGGTTTTCATGTGTGTATGTCAGATGTTGTCATCATATACAGAAATACAATTGCAATCATATTATGAGTAACAAAAGCTTTTAATGACACAATGAGTTAATGCAGCAAGTCAATATTTGCAGTGTTGACCCCTCTTCTTCAGGACCTCTGCAATTCTCCCTGGCATGCTCTCAATCAATTTCTGGACCAAATCCTGACTGATAGCAGTCCATTCTTGCACAATCAGTGCTTGCATTTTGTCAGAATTCCTAGGTTTTCGTTTGTCCACCCGTCTCTTGATGATTGACCACAAGTTTTCAGTGGGATTGAGATCAGGGGAGTTTCCAGGCCATGGACCCAAAATCTCTCTGTTTTGTTCCCTGAGCCAGTTAGATATCACCTTTGCTTTATGGCAAGGTGCTCCATCATGCTGGAAAAGGCATTGTTCATCACCAAACTGCTCTTGGACGGTTGGGAGAAGTTGCTCTCGGAGGACAATCTGGTACCATTCTTTATTCATGGCTGTGTTTTTAGGTAAGACTGTGAGAGAGCCGACTCCCTTGGCTGAGAAGCAACCCCACACATGAATGGTTTCAGGATGCTTTACAGTTGGCATGAGACAAGACTGGGTCACCTCGTCTTCTCCGAACAAGCTGTTTTCCAGATGTCCCAAACAATCGGAAAGGGGATTCATCAGAGAAAATGACTTTACCCCAGTCCTCAGCAGTCCACTCCCTGTACCTTTTGCAGAATATCGGTCTGTCCCTGATGTTTTTCCTGGAGAGAAGTGGCTTCTTTGCTGCTCTCCTGGAGACCAGGCCTTGCTCCAAGAGTCTCCGCCTCCCAGTGCGTGCAGATGCACTCACACCTGCCTGCTGCCATTCCTGAGCAAGCTCTGCACTGCTGGTAGCCCGATCCCGCAGCTGAAACACGTTTAAGAGACAGTCCTGGCGCTTGCTGGTCTTTCTTGGGCGTCCTGGAGCCTTTTTGGCAACAATGGAACCTCTCTTTGAAGTTCTTGATGATGCGATAGATTGTTGACAGAGGTGCAATCTTTCTAGCTGTGATTCTCTTTCCTGTTAGGCCATTTTTGTGCAGTGCAATGATGACTGCACGTGTTTCTTTCGAGGTAACCATGGTTCACAGAAGAGAAACAATGATGTCAAGCACCAGCCTCTTTTTAAAGTGTCCAGTGGTGTCATTCTTACTTAATCATGACAGATTGATCTCCAGCCCTGTCCTCATCACCACCCACACCTGTGTTAATGGAGCAATCACTGAAACGATGTTAGCTGGTCCTTTCAAGGCAGGGCTGCAATGAAGTTGAAATGTGTTTTGGGGGATAAAGTTCATTTTCTAGGCAAATATTGACTTTGCAATTAATTGCTGTTACGCTGATCACTCTTTATAACATTCTGGAGTATATGCAAATTGCCGTTATAAAAACTGAAGCAGTAGACTTTGTAAATATTAACATTTGAATCATTCTCAAAACATTTGGCCATGACTGTATAGTGGAGGGGAACTTTTCCTCGATTCAATAAACATGTAAAAAACAGTCTGATACTGTTACTGTAAATCAAATCACAATATATATCCACTTCCGCTATAACCATTGATTGGTTCATGTTAAATTCTCTGCTGCTGCTCTGTTCTCATGTTTTACTGCGTCACTGATCGCCTTGAGCTTAAACTGCGTCGTCAGCTCGTCTCTTAATAGGAGCCATTTTGGGGTCTTTACACAAAACCCAGCCTGCACCGCGCGCTTCTTCTTCTACGGGGGAAAATGAAGTTGGCGGCTGCTTACCGTAGTTGTGAGACCAGTTGTGGCTCAATATTGGTCCATATATAAGGCGCACCGGATTATAAGGCGCACTGGATTATAAGGCGCACTGTCGGCTTTTGAGAAAATTGAAGGTTTTTAGGTGCAACTTATAGTGCGGAAAATACGGTAGAACTCAACGAACTTAACAACTTCTATGCTCGTTTTGAGAGAGGGAATACCACAACTGCAACAAAGCAGCTACCACCCCACCGACTTTCCTCCCCACTGACGTAGGAGCGGCTCTGAGCAGGATTAAATCCCACAAGGCTGCGGGTCCTGATGGCATACCTGGACATGTCCTCAGAACGTGCTCTGGGGAGCTGGCAGGATGCTGATGGACATCTTCAACCTGTCCCTGGCCCGCGCTGTGGTACCGACCTGCTTCAAGTCTAACCCCAAGAATCCCAACCCAACCAGACTCAATGACTACCGCCCGGTAGCCCTCACCCCCATCATTACCAAGTGCTTGGAGCGGCTGGTCCTAGCACACCTCAGATCCTGTCTCCCCCCCACATTAGACCCCCACCAATTTGCATACAGGCAGAACAGGAGCACAGAGGATGCAGTCTCTATAGCGCTGCACTCTGTCCTTTCTCACCTGGACAGTAAGAACACTTACGCCAGACTGCTGTTCTTAGATTTTAGTTCAGCATTCAACACTGTCATCCCATCACAACTCATTACCAAACTCACAGACCTCGGCATCAGTCCACTCATGTGTAACTGGTTGCTCGACTTCCTGACCAGTCGACCTCAACATGTCCGGCTGGACAACCACTTCTCATCCACCATCATCATAAACACCGGAGTGCCACAAGGCTGTGTGATGAGTCCCTTCCTCTACTCCCTCTTCACCTACGACTGCAGACCTGTCCACGGCTCTAACGCCATCATCAAGTTCGCAGACGACACCACGGTGATCGGCCTCATCAGAGATAATGACGAGGCCGCTTACAGGGAGGAGGTAGACCGTCTGGCTGAGTGGTGCGACAAAAACAACCTGCAGCTGAACACCGAGAAGACCAAGGAGCTTATCGTGGACTTCAGGAGGAACGCTGACCCACATCCACCCATCCACATTAAGGGGACAGTGGTGGAGCGTGTGGACACCTTTAAGTTCCTGGGAGTCCACATCTCCGAGGACCTGACTTGGACGACCAGCTGCTCCGAACTCATTAAGAAGGCGCATCAGCACCTCTTCTTCATGAGGACCCTGAGGAAGAACCACCTGTCCTCAGAGATCCTCACGAACTTCTACCGCTGCACCATTGAGAGCATCCTCACCAACTGTATTACAGCTTGGTACAGGAACTGCTCTGTCTCCGACCGGCAGGCGCTGCAGAGGGTGGTGAAAACTGCCCAGTATATCGCCGGGGCAACGCTCCCTGCCATCAAGGACATCTACAGGAAGCGGTGTTTGAAAAGGGCCGGGAAAATCACAAAGGACTCCACTCACCCAGCACACACACTCTTTTCCCTCCTGCCCTCTGGGAGGCGCTACAGAAGCCTACGGACCAGAACCACCAGGCACCGGAACAGCTTCTTTCCCACAGCTGTCACGCTTTTGAACGCCTCCTGACATAAAACATAAACTATAAGGACTGGACTCCCCTATCCTCTCATACAACAATAACACATGGACTATCCTCACACACACACATCACGGACTGTTTTCTTCACACACACATACAACCTGTACATTTTATCTGCCATTATTTATATATAATCCATTCCCTAACATTCTTATATATTCTTGTATATTCTGTATAATCTGTGCATATAGCTCCCATATTTATATTTATACACAATATCTATATCACTTGCTATAACCCCTTATAGTCCATACATACAGAGTCTTGTACATCTGTAAATAAATATTATATCTCGTAGAGCACTTCTGGATAGATGCAAACTACATCTCGTTCCTTGTACTTGTGACAGTGCAATGACAATAAAGTTGAATTCTATTCTATTCTATTCTAAAATGTCTGCCCTTAAACCTCAAACTAAAGTAGAATATGGAGGATTACGACTATCCAATATGCAACTTTATCAGGAAGCTTTTATAAGAGCACAAATAACATCACTTATGTTAAACAACCACAATAACCCGACCTGGGTGAACTTGGAAAGTGAAATAAATGCTCCATTTAAAGCTTTTGATTATCTAACCTAACATCCAAATGATGGAGTTAAATCCAATCCAATTATCACTCACACTAAAAACGTTTGGCAGCATTTACATAAAAAGCAAAGACCTGTCCCTTCACTGAAGGAACAGCCTCAGTGTGGAATAACCCAAAAATAAAAATAGAGGGAAAAATGATCTTTTGGAGTAATTGGCATACAAAAGGGATTGACAGTATAAACTGCTTCTTCCAAAATGGCACCTTACTGTCATTTCAACAATTTCTAGAATTATACAATTTAAATCACAAAGATTTCTGGAAGTTCCTACAAATTAGGGAGTGCCTCACAAAATTAAAGAATCCTGAGGGAACCATATCCAATATACACTATGTTTAATAAAATGACAGATTCCCCAAGACGAGTAAGCCATATTTATAACTATCTGATTGAGAACACTTGTAACATTAATACAGGACTTAAAAAGATTTGGGAATCAGAACTAAACAAAAAGTTCACAGAGGAACAGTGGAGTGCAATAGTCAAACAAATGTTAAAACCCATGAGAGATGCGCGCTCCAAATTGATACAGTTGAAAATTTTGAATCGATTATATTGGACACCAGTTAAATTATTTAGAGCTAGAATAAGTAACTCTGATATCTGCTGGCATGTAAACAAAGTCCGGGAGACATGCTTCATATGTTCCTCATGTGTCCGAACCTAATTTCTTATTGGCAGAAGGTTATGGGAAAAATTAACAGCCTTAACTCCAACTTACTCTTGACACCTACATTGGGACTTCTGAACTTCTTAGATTATAAGGTTGGAATAGGAACAAAGGAAGCAAAATGGTTAAAAATTGCCCTCACCACGGCTAAGCAAGTTATATTAAGACACTGGAAAAGTCAAAATATCCCTACTTATGCAGAATGGAAACCGCCTCTTACGAACTTATCTTGTTCATCCACAAGATAAACGGTCAGATTGAGGAGTATCAGAGTACGTGGGAACCATTCTGAAAACCAGAGAGATAAGGCTCAAACACTATTGGTCCAGAATAAAAGATACAGTGTGTTTGAACTTTTTGTTTACATTATTTTATTTTATTTTTATTTTAGTATATTTTCTTTTGCTTTGGCTCCTTTTGTTGGCTGGGGTGGGGGGAGTACGGGAGGATCGGGACGGGTTCAGGGGGGAATGTTAAAACTCAGATCCTTCTCTGTATAACTACGTAATGTTGTAAACTTTACAGTACCAATATTGTCAACATCGGTTTCACTGTATGTTTAATCGTTGAAGGATTTAATAAACATTGAAAATTGAAGAAAAAAATATGTAAAAGTTGCTCTTATGATTTATTTGGTGGGGACAAATCTACACTTTTCCAAGATTGGGAGGGTACTGACCCCTGACCTCCCCGGGATTTCCGCCTATGGTTCAGGTGTGGTTCTGGTGCTGTTTGGCGGTGGTTCTGGGATGGTATCAGGTGTGGTTCTGGTGTGGTATCAGGTGTGGTTCTGGTGCTGTTTGACGGTGGTTCTGGGATGGTTTCAGGTGTGGTTCTGGTGCTGTTTGGTGGTGGTTCTGGTGTGGTATCAGGCGTGTTTTTCTCCCTACCTACTGTCTGACCTGCTTCTTGTTGCTCTCTGTCCTCTGCTGTTTTCAAAATGCTGTAAATCATGGATCTGGTCAGCTGGTCTCTCAATGCAGTTGATCAAGTTTTTTGATGAGAAGACTGGGCTCAGGAGAGCTCTCCGGCCCCAATGGGACACACATGTTTGGATTCATTATGGATTCCTGCGGAAAATGAAGACTGTGTGTCTGTCCGTTTTGGCCCTTGAAGGTGTTGAAGATTCATTTGTATTTTTCATAAAGGGTTTTCTGCTGTTTGGAGCAGTTACCTGGCGGCTACCTGGAATATTGGGAGATGTGGAAGGTATCAGCAGCTGTTCTGGCCATCGTCAGGCTGCCGGTTTGTGTGAAGGTTTAGGCCGACTGGTTAGGCATTCAGACCAACATGCTATGCTAGCAGAGTCACAAACTAGATGAGACTCTTGCAGAGAGTCGCCGGCCAGCTGCGGACGCTGGAGCTCGATGGCAGGATGGAATCGACCTTGGAGATGTTGCCAGATCAGTCCGGTGGGACTGACTGCTCTAATCTGGATGATTGGAATCGCCATTGAGATGAACTAATGAGATTTTGGGGCAGATGGAAATTACGGCAACAACCCAAACTACACCGTGTTCCAAATTATTATGAAAATTGGATTCAAGTGTCATAAAGATTTCATTTTTTGTTGTTCCATTAAACTCAGATGGTATTGTGTCTCAGGGCTCTTTGGATCACTATAATTAATCTCAGTCACCTCGGCGATTAGTTTGTCTGCTGAGCTCAATTAAAGGAAAACTACTTCAGAAGGATGTTCCACATTATTAAGCAGGCCACAGGTTTCAAGCAATATGGAAAAGAGAAAAGATCTCTGCTGCCAAAATGCGTCAGTGCTGTGCTGTGGACAATGAATGAAAACATTAGATATTTAACGAAAACTGAAGAGTGATCTTCGTACTGTGAAAAGATTTGTGGCTGATTCAGATGAAGATATAATGAGGAAGGATCAATCAATCAATCAAATTTTATTTGTATAGCACATTTCAGCAGCAAGGCTGAAATGTGCTATACATCATAACAAACACAGAAACACAAAGCAACATAGAATCAATAATCAAAACACGGCATTAAGTCAAGTTCCATCAATAAAATTGTAATTGATTACGTTTCAAATACAATCCTAAACAGGTGGGTTTTTAGTGGAGTTTCATCCATGAAAGATCAATTCATTGAATTAAGAGAGCAGCTGTTAAGATACGTTTACAAAGCAGCAAACAGTTATTTGAAGCTGCTGGAGCCTCTGGAACCTCAAGGTGGAGGATCCTCCTCGCTGTTATGCATAAACCTGCTATTGGGCCAAAACTGACCAGTGGACACAAGCAGAACCGGTCCCAGTGGACCCAGCCTACATGAAGACTAATTTTCAAACAGACTTGTTCACTGATGACTGCTGGGCAACCCTGGATGGTCCAGATGGACGCAGTAGTGGATGATTGGTGGATGGCCAACACATCCCAACAGGGCTGTGACATCAGCAAAGAGGTGGTGGAGTCATGCTGTGGGCCGAATCATGGGGAGAGAGAGAGAGAGAGAGAGAGAGAGAGAGCTGGTCGGCCCCTTCAGAGTCCCTCAAGGTGTGAAAATGACCTCAGCAAAGTATCTGGACTTTCTGACTGATCATTTTCTGTCATGGTTCTAAAAGAAGAGCCGAACCTTCAGTAGCAAAATCATCTTCATCATGACAATCCATCATCTGATGCTGCCAGGAAAACCACTGTGTCATTGGCTGCTATGGGCATAAAGGGGAGAAACTCATGGTGTGGTCACCATCCTCCTCTGACCTCTACCCTACTGAGAACCTTTGGAGTTTCCTCAAGCAGAAGATCTGAATGCAGTTCATATCAACCAGCAGCTCTGGAAGGTTTTCTGACATCCTGCAGAGAAATTCAGCAGAAACTTTCCACAAACTCACAAGTTCAATGGATCCAGAATTGTGCTGTGATACCAGAGAAGGTCCAAAGTTAACATGGAACTGGGTCTGTTAAGATGGTTCTGATTGAAATAGCTTTTGATTTTAGTACATGTGAACACTTAATGCTGCACATTCACAGAACGACCGTTTGCAGTTCTTTATAATCCATAAAATGTTTAGAAAATCTGCTGGGCATAATAATTTGGAACATTTTGCATTTTGAGTTTTTTATTTTTGAAATTAAAATCCTGTTCTCATACTGAGATTTCTTCAATAAAATCTGATTTATACTCTAATAGTTCATGACTTGAAAATCATACTTATACTCATTTGAACTGACCATATAAGAAATCTGAGAAAATATCATTTGCATAATAATTTGGACATGGTGTAGAACAACCTTTGCCATCTCTATCTGGCTTCCTGAGTGGGCTTTGGATAGCCGACTTCCTCAACTCTCCTGGATGATAAGTAAACCAGACGCTCTGCTCACCATCCGCTCCCTCTCCTGTGACACCCGTGGATCTGCCTCTCCCCACGACTGCTGAAACTCTCCACCAGGGACATTGGCAGGGGCAGCGATCACAGTCTTAAGGCCCCCACATACTCAAGCGTACTTCAGTCCGTGGAGGTCCGCCGGACTCGAAGCGGACGTCCACCAGACAGGTCAGCAATATTTATGACAGCGTATTCGGTGTTGCACATTAAACCACCTGGTGGAAACAGTGTTCACATGAAACTGGTTTTCATGCGACACCGGGCTGGTAAGGTTGAGAGTAGGAGTTACATAACTTTACATATTTTTAAAGTCGACATCGACTAGTCACAATGACATCAGAAACTTCAGCAAAAATGCTTCACAGCAACTTACAGGCAGAGTCTATTATACAAAATTAAAAGAACAGAAAACAGAACATCATCCTGAACTTGTGTACCAGCAGCGGAGCAGAGAGGTGGTCCGATAAGTTGAGTCTGACTTATGGTTTCCCTGAACAACAGCAGGTACTGAGTAAATGCTCATTTTGGAAAGCTGCACATATGTGAGTCAAATGATTACACTGCCCACAGTTCTGCTTTTGGAACATAAATTAAACTTATTATAAACGGGCCCGTTTGATTAGTTAAAGCCAGAGCTCCTCTGCCCCGATGGGAAGCCAGAAGCCCCGCTGACTCAGCAGGATGAACACACATGTGACTGCCACTCTCTGTCCAGTAATGACAGAAGTGCTGAGGCTTTGCAGACAGAGAAGAAACAGAGCGAGGCACCCAAATAGCTCATAAAATAGCTGGTATCCATTAGGATTGTGGAAAATTAAGGAATTTGTCACAAAAGAACATTGTGACAATTGAGAAATCATTTGAATTTCTCTCTTAGACCGCAACCCACTTCCTCCATTTTTATTATTATTATTATTATTATTATTATTATTATTATTATTATATGTATAATAATGCATATAATTATAGTACATAATACATATTATTAATATATGTATTGAGTATTCATACTCAATACACTTGAGTATGAAGTCCCAACAATCGGCGGACAGTACGCAGACTACACACAGTAAGGCAGGATGTGGGGGTCTTCATGCTCACCACGCACACCCCCTCACACACACACACACACACACAAACACACACACACACACGCACCCCCTTCGTGGCTATAAATGCACTAACCCCCCCACGCCCCGTTTTTACCCACCACCTTCGCTGGCCCCCATCCTTACACTGTCTGTGTTGTTTAATGTGTGCAGAGATTTTTACATTTAGTTTATTAGGACTCTAAGATTTGATTTCTTCTCCTGATCTAGTCCCACAAAATGTTGTAATTTCTATCTACTGTAGGAGCAGCACCCCCCAGAGGCCCCAGACCTCATTCCCCAGACCTCAGGCCCCAGGCCCCAGAACTCAGGCCCCAGGCCCCAGACCTCAGGCCCCAGGCCCAGGGCCCCAGACCTCAGGCACCAGACCTCAGGCCCAAGGCCCCAGACCACAGGCCCCAGGCCCAGGGCCCCAGACCTCAGGCACCAGACCTCAGGCCCCAGGCCCCAGACCTCAGGCCCTGTCTCTGTTGTTGTCTTTTCTGGATGGCCTGGACTGACACGAAATCTCAATGTGCTTCTTATTACAATAAAGGCAAAAAGAATCGTCTGTGTGGTTCTGATGTGGTTCTATTGTGGTTCTGATGAGGTTCTATTGTGGTTCTGATGAGGTTCTTGTGTGGTACTACGATGGTTTTGGTGTGACTTTGGTGTGGTTCTACGATGGTTCTGGTGTGGTTCTATGATGGTTTAGGTGTGGTACTTGTGTGGTTCTGGTGTGGTATTTGTGTGGTTCTATGATGGTTCTGGTGTGGTTCTGGTGTGGTTCTGATGTGGTTCTGATGTAGTTCTGATGTGGTTCTTGTTAGGCCCCAGCAGCAAAGCGCTGCGAAGGCCTTTTGTTTTCATACCGTTTCTTATTCTTACGATTCTGCCCCCCTCTTTGGGGCCCTTTTTGGAGGCTTTATCATATTCAAAAACTCACCAAACTTGGCGGACGTGTCAAGCCTGTTTAAAAATTTCGTATTTTAAGGTCGTCACAAAAATTGCAAAAGAATCGGCTCAACGGCGCCACCTAGCAACTTTCCAAAGACCCTTTGCTATTCCCTTACTTCATTGTAAAGACATGAAATTTGGTGCATTTGTAGAGCTCACCAAGACGCTCAAAAATTACAATTTAATGTCAGTGCAAGTATCACAAGAAGTCAGCCATTTTGGATTGAAGTTCCGATTTTGACCCCATTTTTGACATTTACATCTGATCGAACTCCTCCTAGGGATTTCGATTGATCGGCTTCAAACTTGGACAGTCTGTTCATAAGGCATGGCCGATTAAAAGTGATCAAAACGGTGAGTTTTTAAAGGGGCATTACCCGGGGTCAAAGTCCACCTACACGCCATGAAACAAACTCTTATATCTCATACACAAAACCTCTCAAAGGGACCAAACTTTCAGTGATCATCGGGTGTCCTACAATACCCAATGGTCAAATGATGACATCACTTAGGCCATGCCCGCTGAGAACAGGAAGTGTCATGTTTTACTGTGAACAATTGCTATCTTACCCCTTTGACCTAATCAACATGAAACTGTGTCCAGAGACAGAAGACATGTTGGTGTGTTGTGGACTCCAACCCTGACCTGATTCGATGGAGCAGGTGGGCGTGGCGGCGTGACCTGTTATGCCGTGGCCATACATTTGCCTCTGAATTCCACAGTTTCGGGCCGAGCTGCTCCAATCTCACTAGGATGCATCTTTTTCCACGCACTGACAGGAATCCATAACCAACTTTGGTGGGCGTGGCCTCATTTCTCTACAGCGCCCCTAGATTACTTTAAATGATCAGCCCCAAGCCATGCTTTAACCTAGAATTATGAAACCTGGTAAACATGTGTATCTTGACAGGACATACCAAAAAGTCTCTTGGAGCCATGGTCTAAACCCAAAAGGAAGGCAGCCATTTTGGATCAAAGTCATCATTTTCTTTTTTATAGATAGATAGATAGATAGATAGATAGATAGATAGATAGATAGATAGATAGATAGATAGATAGATAGATAGATAGATAGATAGATAGATAGATAGATAGATAGATAGATAGATAGATAAGATTTATTTGTCATTGTCATCAACAGATTACAACGAGATTGAGAAATGCTTGACTCGAGTTAGAAAAATGCAGGTTATGTATATATACATAATATACAACATACATACATAAAAAAGATAAAGAAATAAATAGTACAAAATGAGAAATAGACCTCAGAAGATGGTTGCAGCGCCTGGAGGTGTCGCAACAGAATCTACATTTTTAACAAAGTGGTGTCAAGAGCAGAAGTTCTTATGCCTTTGAATTTAGTGCCATGATTGCCATCGGGTAAAAACTGTTTTTTAGGCGATTTGTCCTGGTTTTTATTGCTCTGTATCTCTTGCCTGATGGCAGCAGCTGGAAGAGACCATGGCCAGGGTGTGAAGAGTCATTTAAAATGTCCAAAACTTTCTTGTGGAGCCTGGAAGTGTAAATCTGTTCCATAGTGGGGAGGGGGCAGCCTATGGTTCTCTCTGCTGCCCTAACAACCCTCTGGAGCGCCTTCTTGTCCGCGGATGTGCTGCTGCCGTACCAGACACACAGACCGTACATGAGCACACTCTCTATGGAGCAGTGATAGAAGGCCTGCAGCAGGTCTGAGGAGAGACGGTTCTTCTCGAGTATTCTCAGAAAGTACAGTCTCTGCTGTGCCTTCTTCAGCAGCTCCTTGGTGTTGGTGCTCCAGGTTAGCTTGTCCTCCAACTCCATGCCCAGAAACCTGAACACTGGGACCCTCTCCACACAGGTCCCACTGATGGTGAGAGGCTGGATGTCTGTTTTGTTCTTCCTGAAGTCGATCACCAGCTCCTTTGTTTTGGAGGTGTTGAGGAGCAGGTTATTGACTTTGCACCACTCTGACAGCCGCTTCACCTCATCCCTGTACTCCAGCTCCCCCTTCCCGCCTGAGATGAGACCAACAACAGTCGTGTCATCTGCAAACTTTATGATCTTGTTGCTGAGGTGGTTGGAGACACAGTCATGAGTGTAGAGGGTGTAGAGAAGTGGGCTGAGCACGCAACCCTGTGGCGATCCGGTGTTCAGGCTCAGAGCAGTGGAGGTGTGGGGGCCCAGTCTGACCCTCTGGGAGCGACCTGTTAGGAAGTCCAGGATCCAACTGCAGGTGGCTGATGGGAGCCCAAGGTTTGCTAGCTTGGACACCAGATGTTGGGGAAGTATGGTATTAAATGCTGAGCTGAAGTCCACGAAGAGCATTCTGACGTAGCTCCCCTGCTTCTCTAAGTGGGTCAGGGCAGCATGAAGTGCTGTGGATACAGCGTCCTCTGTGGACCTCTTTGCTTTGTAGGCACATTGGAGAGGGTCCAGCTCAGCAGGCAGGCCAGCGAGGATGTGACTCCGCACCAGTCTCTCCAAGCACTTCATGATGATCGGTGTGAGTGCCACTGGTCGGTAGTCGTTCAGGGTGTTGATGTTGGTTCTTTTCGGCAGGGGGACAATGGTAGAGGACTTTAGGCAGGGAGGGACAGTGGCTTGAGACAGGGACTGATTAAAAATCTTTGTGAAGATTCCAGCCAGTTGGTCTGCACAGTCTTTAAGCACCTGTCCCGACACACCGTCAGGTCCCGCAGCCTTCCTTGGGTTCACCTTCCTCATCACCTGCCTCACCTCACTCTCCTCTACTGTGAGAGCAGAGCTGCTGTGGACAGGCAGCTGTGATGGAGCTGTGGTAGGTGTCGCCTCAAAGTGGGCAAAGAAGATATTCATCTCCTCTGCCAGGGAAGTGGTTCCCTCCGTGCATGGCTGGTTGCTGGATCTGTAGCTTGTAATGTGCTGAACACCCTGCCACACCTGCCTGGTGCTGTTGCTCCTGAGCTGCTTCTCTATTCTCCCTCTGTATGATGCCTTAGCTTGGCAGATGCCTCTTCTCAGGTTGGCTCTGGCAGAACTGTAGAATGCTTTGTCCCCAGACCTGAAAGCAGCGTTCCTGGCTTTCAAGAGGCCCCGGACCTCCTTAGTCATCCAGGGTTTCCTATTCGGATCGATCCTCATGAGTCTGTTCCTGGTGACATTGTCTGTGCAGAACCTGATGTAGTCCAAGACTGCTGAGGTGTAGTTCTCCAGGTCCTGATGTGCAAAAACCTCCCAGTCAGTTCTCTGGAAGCAGTCCTGTAGTTGGTGAGAGGCATCCTCAGGCCAGATGGTGACAGTCCGGGTTGTACTGGGGACACGTTTCCACAGGGGGGTGTAACCAGGGATCAGTAGCAGGGACACGTGATCAGACTGGCCAAGGTGTGCTAAGGGTTTAGCCCTGTATGCCTGTCTGATGTTTGTGTCCAGCTTGTCCAGAGTTTTATCACCCCTGGTTGTGAACTTTATGTGTTGATGGAATTTGGGGAGGACTGATTTCAGATCAGCATGACTAAAGTCCCCAGAGACGATGTGAACAGCCTCGGGGTACTTGTTCTGGTTGTTGCTGATAGCATCATGCAGGAGTCCCACGGCCGAGCTAGCGATAGCATCCGGTGCTATGTAAACCGCAGTGAGTAGAATGGCGGTATCGGGGTCTGCATTTAATTGTGATGAACTCCACGCCTGGAGAACAGTGGCTAACAACTACTGTGGAGTTCGTACACCAGCTGTTATTTACATAAACACATAGTCCACCTCCTCTTTTCTGACCGGAGCTGCTGATCGGTCCTGTCGATGTGCTGTGTAGCCTGCTAGCTCGATCTCCGGTCCGGTATGGTTGGATTTAACCACGTCTCCGTGATCAACAGAATGCGGCATTCCCGGATGAGGTTGTCAGTTGCAATCCACAGCTTCCATTCGTCCAGTTTGTTAGCGAGAGACCTCACGGTGGAGAGAAAGATGCTTGGTAGCGGTGGTTTGTGTGGTTGTTTCCTGAGCCTCACTAACACGCCGCTGCGACGCCCCCTCTTCTGTTTACGATCTCTGCGCCGTCGCCCTGTCGTAGATAATGGGATTGTAATCCAGGGAGAGCCCGGTGTCCATGCAATATCGACCGGAATTTTGTTGTGGACACGGAAAAGCTCCTGTGACAGACTTCCCCGATTGCTTGACCAATGGCCAGTAAATTTTGTTGGTTGTAGGTGTTTTTAACCGAGCAAGGTGGAAAAGACAAACTTTGAGTCGGAGAGCACAGAGCCGCTGTGTCTACGCGCGCCGCCATCATCTTTGTTTGACGTCATATCTGATCGAACTCCTACAGTTTTTCAGATACAGACTTCACAATCACTCAGTACACTCTTGAGGGATCAAAGGTCAAAAATTATCAAAGGATTTCTCGTACATCAAAGTATGTGGGCGTGGCTAAGTGTCAAACTTTGTCTATTCGCCATGAAACATCAAGGTTCAATAACTTCCAAATGCAAGACCACAGCTGCATCAGACTTCATACGTCTCACTACAAATGAGTCCTGATCACACTGTCATGGTCACTTGATGACATCACCTTAGCCCCGCCCACTTCCGACAGGAAGTCACCTGTTTTTTATGCTGTATGTCCGAACGTCGCCAAACTGGATATGTATGACCTTTGTTCACCTCCTGAGAGCCCAATAGCATTGAATTGTAATTTGACTCCACTGCGCCCCCTAGGTTATTCTGTCAGCTATATATCCTCGCTACATCTGTTGATCTGCATGAGATTTTTCGGACTTCAGCAGGGAGCGCTGCTGAAAACGCAATACTGCTAATATTAACATAAGTGACAAGAATCAGCATGAATACAGCTGTTCAGATAAACATAAGTTCTCCAAGAACATTAAACAACATCAAAGCAACCCATTAAATACAGAACAATGCATCTGTGCCGTATAGGCCATGTTTATAGATGATAATTCTGTAAATATAAATTGTTAGATATTTTCTGTTTTTTTACTAATTCGGTTTTGTGGGTTAGAGTACAAAGATTCATTAATTTTGGTTACAAATAATATAAAGTATGTCCTTCATCAGCAGTGATTATTTTGAAACAGTTTCAGTAATTCGCCACTTGGGGTCAGTATTACTCCTCATAAGACAAAGAGCTTGACGGGGAAACAGGGTTTTCAGAGAAAGGAACTTGTATCAGACAGAGAACTTGCCCTATCAAATTGAAACAAAGATGATGAAAAACTGCACCAGTATTTTGCCAGTAGGGGTCAGTGTTACTATACGAATGACAGACCCTGAGGAAGAAATGGAGTTTTCAGAGAAATTTGTTCAATAACTTCCAAATGCAAGATCACAGCTGCATCAGACTTCCCATGTCTCTCGACAGACCAGTAGTGATCACATTGTGATGTTCAATTGATGACATCACCTTAGCCCCGCCCATTTCAAACAGGAAGTCACCTGGTTTTCCTGCTGTATGTCTTGCTTTTTCTCTGTTATTTATATGGGTTTAATCATGTGCAAACTGACATAAAATGATAATATGATGAACTCTGTCAATGCTCGCTGCTGGCTGAACCGTGTAGGCATGGCCAAATGGCGAATATCAGTCCCTCACCATATAGATACGATTGTCTTTAAATCACACATGGATCATCCTATTGGCACCAAACTCGATATGTAAGACTTTTGTTCACCTCAAGAGCATTGAAATGTAATTTGACTCCACTGCGCCCCATAGGTTAATCCTTCAGCTACATCTCAGCGCTACATGGACTGATCTGCACCAGATTTTTTGTGAGTGGTCTGGGAGCGCTGCCGAACGCATCGATGCGTATCGCCTGGTGGACAGGCGCGGAAACTGCGTGACAGCTTCTTCGGTGGCTATCGGGCGGCGGTGCTGGAACCCCCGCGGTGGCCGATAGGCCGGAGCAGCACTGAGCTGCGAGGGCTGCATGACGCCGCTGTGCAGCTTTAATGTGGTTCTGGTGTGGTTATGATGTGTTTCTTGTGTGGTGCTGGTGTGGTTCTATGATGGTACTGGTAATGATTCTATGATGGTTCTGATGTGGTTTTTTTGTGGTTTTCGGATGGTTCTGACGTGGTTCTATGATGTTCTGATGTGGTTCTGACATGGTGCTTTTATGGTTCTCTGATTGTTCTATTGTGGTTCTGGTGTCAATCTATGATGGTTCAGATGTGGTTTTGCTGTGGTTCTTGTGTGGTTCTATGGTGGTTCTGGCGTGGTTCTATGATGATTCTTGTGTGTTCTGATGTGGTTCTGGTGTGGTCCTTGTGTGGTTCTGTGATGATCTGGCGTGGTTCTTGTATGATTCTGACATGGCTCTGATGGTTCTATGATGGTTCTTCTGGAGAGGTTCTAAGGTGGTTCTGGTGTGGTTCTGACGTGGTTCTATTGTGGTTCTATGATGGTTCTGACGTGGTTTTGTTGAGGTTCTATGATGGTTCTGGTGTGGTTCTTGTGTGGTTCTGGTGTGGTTCTATGGTGGTTCTGGCATGGTTCTATGATAATTCTGGCATGGTTCTATGATGCTCTTGGTGTGGTTCTATGATGGTTCTGGCATGGTTCTATGATGCTCTTGGTGTGGTTCTATGATGGTTCTGGTGTGGTTCTGATGAGGTTCAGGTGTGGATCTGGCGAGGTTCTATGGTGGTTCTGATGTGATTCTGATGTGGTCCTTGTGTGGTTCTATGATGGTTCTTGTGTGTTCTGATGTGGTTCTGGTGTGGTTCTTGTGTGGTTCTGATGACATTCTGGTGTCGTTCTGGCGAGGTTCTGATGGTTCTATGATGGTTCTTGTGTGGTTCTATGGTGGTTCTGGCGTGGTTCTATGATGGTTCTTGTGTGTTCTGATGTGGTTCTGGTGTGGTTCTGATGACATTCTGGTGTGGTTCTGGCGAGGTTCTGATGGTTCTATGATGGTTCTTGTGTGGTTCTATGATGGTTCTTGTGTGTTCTGATGTGGTTCTGGTGTGGTTCTGGCGAGGTTCTGATGTGGTTCTATGATGTTCTGGCGTGGTTCTTCTATGATTCTGACGTGGTTCTGATGGTTCTATGATGGTTCTTGTGTGTTCTATGGTGGTTCTGGCGTGGTTCTACGATGGTTCAGGTGAGGTTCTGGCATGGTTCCATGGTGGTTCTGTGTGTGGATCTATGATGGTTCTTTGGTTCTTTGATGGTTCTTGTGTGGTACTGTGTGAACCTTGTGTGGTTCTGATGAGGTTCTGGTGTGGTTCTGGTGTGGTCCTTGTGTGGTTCTATGATGGATGTGGTGTGGTTCTGGGGAGTTTCTATGGTGGTTCTGGTGTGGATCGATGATGGTTCTAATGTGGTTCTTGTATGATTCTGATGTGGTTCTATGTTAGTTCTGTGTGTGGATATGGCAAGGTTCTAGGGTGGTTCTGCCGTGGTTCTATTATGGTTCTGACGATGTTCTGATGTGTTTCTAAGATGGTTCTGATCGGGTTCTGGTGTGGTTCTTGTTAGAATAATTATGTTTTGTTATCATTCTTACATAAGTGGTCACCAGTTTGCTTTTCATTCACAGGTTTGGTTTCCACAGGAGGAATCTGGTGAAAGACAAAACTTGCTTTTTCTCTAAACCTTGAAGCTGCAGCTGCTCCTTATCTGGGGATCCTCCATAAACTGCTTGTGTGTAGAATGTTTCAGAATAGCCTCCTTCTTTGATTTATCACTCTCCCACATTTCACTCTGGACTCCTTTCTTTCCTCATGCTTAATAAAAAGACAGGCTTTGCTGCGGAGAGTTAGAACACATGGTGAACTGTTCGGAGGAACAGTTCTCTGTGTCTCCTTCTGCAGAAGCTTGGTTGAAAACTCAAACGTTGAGTGTGGTTCTCTTTATGTAGGTTTGAGAAATACCTATCATCTTGGTGCCATGACCCGGATCTCAGCATACCCGTTCGCTGACCGACGGAGGAACGATGCGCTGAAACCCGTGCACGGCCAGAGTCAGCAAGACTTTTAATAAAGTCCCAGGAAGTGAATTCTTCGCTGGCCCAGCGCCTAGGTCCGACTGTCTGTCAGCAGCGGAGTGAAGAGATCTGACCGGACAGGATTAACCGACAAAAACGTGAGTTGATAAGCACTTTTAATTTGGGTTGATGTCCCAATTTAGGGTTGAAGTCCCCATAAAATAATATAAAAATATATAAAAAGAGGGTTGGAGTCCCGTCCATAATTGGGTTCAAGTCCCAATTTGATTGAAAATAACATGAAATAAAAGACAGGAGCGGATTTGAGTCCCCACCTTCTTGGAGCCAGCAGGATGTTTTGTGTGTGTGCATGCATGTGTGTGTGTATGTGCGTGCGTGTGTGTGTGTGCGTGCGGGGGGGGGGGGGGGGGGGGGGGGGTGCATGGTGCTTCTGTCAGTAGGCTTTTTGTCATAGGAATTAGAATCCAATGTAAAAAACGGTCAAACTTAGTTTGACCTAGAAGCCTGTTCTTAAGCACTCAGCATTTTATTTGAAGTAAAAGCACAAAATACCTGCATTAAGCTAAATCGCAGAGTACTAAAAATAATGGGAAATAAGAGTTGCTGTAATTCCTCACTTGCTGAGGATCCCCAAGGGGTTCTGGAACCTCAAAGGATAGTTTGTAGCAGCCTGACTGTTTTGCATGCTCAAAGAGGACTTATGACTTTCTTAAAGAGGGAAGCTTAAGTGTAAAAAAAATTTAACAGGTGCAAAAACAACTTGATGAGAAATGAAATGAAACAATAAAAAAAAGAAAATTTTTCTCAGAGAACAATGTTTTTAATGTATTGATTACTGGGTAGAATAATTACAAAAGATTAAAACACCAACTTGGTGCTATGATCCTTTGGCTGTATGTCTGGAGGGGTCAGCGAACAGAGTTTGGTACCGACCTGGACTTTATCCAGCCTCATATCTCACTTAGGTTCCAAATGAGAGGAGTTCTGTTGGCTGGATTCACAGCTTCAGCATTAAGGATCAACAAACTTAAAGTAATTCCTTGGTCTCTGATTAGATGTTTACTCAGACTAAGTTAATTTAAACTTAAATTAACTTACATTCTACATTTTAAAATCTAACAAGGCAAAGGATAAAAGAGACTACGGGTTTTAACATGTTTCATGTTTATATGTGTTTGAATAAGTAAATGACTTATAAAAATGTTGGGTAATAAATGGCTAAAACTATACAATCAAAAGAGAGAAAAGATATATATGAAATATATTTAGAAATAAAAACACAGTAGGAGGACAAACATGACACAATCATTCTTAATGTTTTCCAATACTATAAAAATATGTAGAGTAAATATTACATTTTCACAATTCTGTCAACGAAGATTTGTGTCATAGCCTGTGACGTTTCTTTCAGCTGGGCGGCGCGAGGCAGGTGGCTGTTGTAAGCAAACCGACGGGTGTGAGGTGGGCCATGGAGAGCAAAGGGGAAAAGAGAAAAATAGCCGAGGAGAGATTCTACAATTCTTGGACCGAATCATTTGCATTCATTGCCAATACGGAAGGATTACCTGAATGTTTGCTCTGTGGCAAGAAGTTGTCAAATAACAAAAAGGCTGTACTTTCTGGACTATAGAGCGCACCGTACTATAAGCGGCACCTACAATTTCTTTTTTAAATAACTGGAAACGTACATACATACGTCGCACCGGGCTATAAGCCACATGGTTCAAAGTGTGGGGACAAAGTAGCGGCTTATAGTCTGAAAAATACGGTAATGTGGAAAAACATTTCCAGGGAAGGTTTGTTACATTAGCTGCCGCGTCAAGATTAAAGTTGCATCTTACATGCTCTATGTTGAGAAGCTGTTCAGTGACGTCCATAAACAGAAATCACATTAAACACGTAAGAACACAATCCTGCCATAGATACATATATTTAATAACAAAGTGGTTGTTTTTATAAATTGATTAGTGATTTTTGTCAATATATATTTAGAATGACATTTAGCGATATTATTGTGTTTGTTGCTCAGATCCGAGGATGGCTGCGTGTCAAAAGAGAAGAGGATGCTGCTATATTTTACCATTGCACTGACTTGCTTGGCATTTGCACAGAAATCAAACTTAAACTGTATTAATTTAATTTTATACTTTACCTGCTGTTTTATTTTATAACTGCAGGTTGCGTTTTATTGCTCTCCATTTGTTGCCCAGATAAGCGGCACGTTAAGCACATTCCGTTTAGTTGTTTGTTCGATCACACACTTAACTGTGATTATTTACAAAGAGCAATCGTCGCTATGCAAACTGCATTTGGGAGCAGATTTTACGGGTTCCAAAATGAGAATAAAATGACCCTTTCCCTGTCAATCTTCATAATAAAAATGACATCAAACATCAGATTTCTTTATTGCATTTCTTTAATTTTATCAATGCAATGAAACATAATATATTAATATTGTAATATTAATATATTAATATTGTAGGCAAACTTAATGCACCATTGTACAACAGAGTCACGTGGTGTGTCATTCCGTCCAGGACGCACAGCAGGGAGGCTAATACAGCTAATATAAACACTTAAAGCTGGTTTTGCCTTCATTATAAACATACAGTATATAAGGCTTTTAATCTTTTGCGGCTCCAGACAGATTTGTTTTTTGTTTTATGGTCCAAAATGGCTCTTTCAATATGTTGAGTTGCCGACCCTTGGTCTAACCTCTGACCTCAACTCGAAGCTGTCCTGCCATGGACCAGATGAAGTCCCTCCTTCGTCACCAGTTAATGACGGCGATCAAGAAGACAAAGAAGAGTTCCATCACCTCCAGACACTAAAGTATCTGCTGATCTTAATTCCTTGACACCTGGGAACTGCTATTCAGCAAACTACTGCATGGTGTCCTGCTGGACATTGGACTGAAACTACATTCCTGTGTTTGGATGGAACTGAACTCTTACAACCTCCGCTGATCTACTCCCTGACATCAGCGTGGAGAAGGGAAGGATAACGTGCTTCAGAGATGAAGACAACAAACTGAACTATTTGACGCTTGTTTCATTTGTGTACAACATGGACATTGACTGAGGGACAGTCTGGACAACTCAAGATCCAACACCAGAGACGGGGGGGCTGGAGGAGAGAGAGGAGGGAGGATTACGCTCCAGCAGGAGGAGGAGGGTGCAGTGAGACAGAAAGGAGACATCCAAAGATAAGTGTATCACACACACAGCTGTTATACACTGTTATTGCAATGAAGACTTGCTTGCTTGCTAACTCTGCACATGTATTATCTAGCCAGAAGAGGAAGTCTTAGAGGCTTTTATGTTCAATGTTAGACAAATTCTCTCAGTTTGTCCCTGTTAACTCTGAGTCCTGAACAGTAGGACCAATGCTAAGGATCCTCTTATGGCCCACGAGCCATAGGTTGGGAAACTTGAAGGGAAAACTGCAATCACTAAAAGTTCAGCATAGAAATAACAAAAACTTATGCCACTAAATTACACCAACTAAAAATTATCAAAGATTCTAAGCTAATAATGATTTGCAAAATTTTCTTTTACCTTTTTTAAAGGACTATCCTGGTAATACATGCTAGTTTGGATTTAAAATTAAATATCTCTAAGTTTTAAAACTAAAAATAAATAAATATATAATTGATACTGCAGTGTTCATATACCATAAAATAGTTGTTGCATTTAAATCAGTTAATTTAGAGTTTAATTCTTTACATGAATCTACATTTTATTAAAATGGGTGAAGTGTTACAGCAGCAGGAAATTCAGTTGTTGCTGGATTCTAACACGTCTGAGATAAGGATCCTGACAACTAAAGATAAATATTAACACAAAATTGTGAGCTGGATTTAAAATGCAAGGTTAAAAGAAACTTTGATATTTTAAGTAACTAGTTACTCCAAAATAATGATTGCGAATAAAGGTAATATTTTCTACGTTAAGTTTAAAACCTTTTATCTAGGTTTGATTGATTGATGATTATTAAATTCATAAAGAAATATTGAATTAGAGGATTTGAGATTTGGTTTAATTTCAGGGTGGTCATTTTTGTTTAAAATAGTAAAAAACAATGTTCTGCAGAAGAGCCAACTCTGGGTTGTGCCATCTGTCAGGAGTAAAACAGAAGTGTTCCACCTTGATGAATCTAACAACATCCACATGTAAGATCTCTAATAAATTGCCTCTTTGGTAACAGCTCTCCTACAAACAATATAACTGCCAGCTAAAACTAGCAGTTTGTAAGTGTTCAGCACACACCACAGGAAAGGATGAGGTTTTATAATGAAAACAGGTCAGCTGATCAAATGTTAAATAAAAGAAGCAGCAACAGGACAACATGGAACTGGAAACTTCCTAGAATAAAATGAAGAAAACAAATGAGAATTAAAGGGGCAACACTGAATGATGATCAAATTTTTCAAGTAAATAGACAAACCTACCAAAATCCCTGTAAGACAGCTGCAATTTTGACACATGGATATTTGTCAATGTGTCAACAGGGAGGATAATTACTATATTACTACCAAATATGGATTAAAAATTTAATTCTTACTTAAAAATGTTTGTACTGCATGACCAGTCTATGTTAAAAACAATCCTCAAGGAAACAAAAAGAGGAAGTTTCCCAAAACCTTCTTATCCCTTCCAGACAATGCATATGGATTTTATTGAACTTACACAAAGTGGACCATATAAATATTGTTTGGTAATGACTGATGCATTTTCTAAATGGGTTGAAATAGTCCCAGCAAAGCACACAGATGCTCTGACAGTAGCTAAAGCTATTTGTAAAACTATTATTACATCACATGGCATACCACAAACTTTTTATAGAGAAGAGCAGATTAAGAAAATGTATGGAAACATCTAACAGGCTGTGGCCAGAATGTTTAGGTTTGGTGAAGTTCTACATGAGAATTACACCCACACAGGAAGGATTAACCATTTGAAATAATTTATGGAAGACCATAAAGATTACCGATATTTTCTGCAGATTTACAGAAAGCAGATGAGGAGCAAACATTGACAGACTAGATGATTAGGACTCTAAGACAGAAAGAGGTATCAAATGCAAATTTACTGCCCTCTGACTCTCCTCTCCCACAGAAAACCCCTCCCATCAAGCCAGCAGACTGGGTGTATATCAAAGTCATAAAAAGGAAGAGCTGGGCCAGTCCACGGTGGGAGAGACCATTCCAAGTGCTGATAACCACACCAACTGCTGTAAAGATTGCTGAAAGACCCAGCTGGATACATCTCAGTCACTGTAAGGTGCAGAGGGTGTTAGACCTCTAATTCAGGGTGACAGGGAAGCCTGACTTCAAAGGGGTTCTACCGTTTAGGGCAGTTCGTCTCAATGTCAGTGAAGAAACCAACAAATCCTCACTCTGCTAGGCTGGGGGTACTGACATCTCTGTATTCTGAGCAGCAATGGGGCCACATGCCAGGTGGAACCTCTACTGTGACTGCAGCATGTCTACTGTTTTGCAGAGGGAGTGGTCTCACTCTCAACAGGATAAGAAGAGAAGCAGACACATCCTCCCTCCAGACTCATCCACATGACTACAGCACCAACTTGTGGTGGCAACTGATGAATAGGTACCCTGCTCTACACACAACTCTGGACTGAGACCTGGAAACATAACCAAACAACAACAACTTTGTTTGTGACACCATGCCCCTGCCACAGATGGACCTCTGACTACCAGAAGTAATCACTTTGGTTAGTTTTAAGCCAGGACCCCTTGGTGTCTATGTGTATAACAATGGCACTACCGTTTTGGGGACCATCCCATGGAACCAGTGTAACAAAATCTACACTTTCTGTGACAAGAAGGCAGACTTTTTTGACTGTAAAACCTGCCAAGCGATGAACCACATCAGTACTGACTGTTCCATAAGATGGAAGTCTGACCGCAACTGTACCAGAGTTAACCTTCTCAAGGTAAGGAGGTTCGACATCGGCAGCAAGACCAGGGGATGTCAAAGCTTCACCATCTGCAGAACCATCGTTCCAGGGAACAGAGGATCCAGGACAATGGCAGACTGGTACTTTCTGTGTGGACACACTGCTTATGCTTCTCTTCCCAGAAATTGGGGAGGACTGTGTGCCCTGGTTCCCCTGTCCAATCCAGTGACTTTCCTGAAAAAGGCTCAGGAAAGGTTCAGGACGCTCACAGCCATGGATGCTACCGCACTAGCAAAGACATCATGCTGGAAGTCCAAAGGTGAGGATGCCTTGCTACAAAATCTATAGTTCCTTGGAAATTCAGTATCTGGGCCGGCAGAGAAAAGTTTATGCAAAGCCTATTCCCATGGGTAGGAGTAGCTGAAGTTTGAGAACACGTTGGGATCAACAGGTGCATCCTGCTGTGTCTCATCAACAACGCTTGCCAGCTAGCCAACGGCACTGCAAAAGAGCTGACTGCATCGAGAAAACTGTGTTATGTTAGATCTTCTCACAGCCTCTCAGGGAGGTGTCTGCAAGATCATAGGCTCAGCGTGCTACACATTTCGTCCCTGATGAAACAGGAACTGGAGGACCTATACATGATGCCCTGCATGAATTGGAAGAGCTTAAGGACTACATGGACAGTGCAACTCAGGGGTCACAACCTTTTGACCTTGTTTCTTGGCTCACCTCTGGACCATGGTGGCAGCTTTTGTTAAAGATTGGAACATCCACCTTGACTGTACTGATCCTATTCTGTCTTTTACAACTTACATCATTCTATGTCTTCGTAGCATGATGCTAAAGACATTTAACACTGCTCTGATCAGCTATCAGATGGTCAGGGTAACTTCTGACAGATGAGGACTATATATGGTTCCAGAAAAATGAAGATGAATTGAAAACAGGAATATGATGACGTTCTTTAATTAATAAACAGATTAAATCATTTGCTTAATGTCTCCTACACTGAACATGTGAAAACAAATGATGTTTGTGATGAAAAATGCATTTGGTTTATACTGTTTCTTCTATAACATTATATTCTTTCTTCTTTCCTGTGTTTGTATTCTTTTACCTGGCAACATAATATATGTATATATATATATGTATTCTATTTTTCTTTTTCTTAAATTTTGCAACTGTATGTAAAAATTATAAACAGGGAGGAATGTTAGAATAATTATGTTTTGTTATCATTCAGTTCTAGTGTGGTTCTATCAGGTTCTGGTGTGGTTCTGGTGTGATAATATGATGGTTCTTGTGTGGTTCTATGGTGGTTCTGGTGTGGTTCTTGTGTGGTTCTGGCATGGTTCTATGGTGGTTCTTGTGTGGTTCTGTAGAGGTGCCTGCGGGTGGTTGCCTCTGGGGCCATAGGAGAATTTTTTCCCTTGAATGAAAGATGCACAGACAGGGTTTTTCGATCCTATACAGGTGGAACTGTTGGCCATGGGAGAGCAATGCACTGTAATTATACATTCACTGTAAGGTAAACTTATTAATGATATATTGAATAAGATTGTAATTGTGTTATCTACATTAAATTTTTGTCTTCACTGGTTCATAAGTAGACCTCTACCCATACAATTCTCTTTAATAAAATCATTCCTAATTAGAAAATAAGTGTACTTACTTTAGGGGGGATATGTAGAGGAATATAATTATATTAATAGTTAAAAATTATGTTTGTTGGTTGGTTCGCACTAAGAGATGTTTTAACTTAAAATAAATGTATTGTGTCAAATGGATTGGATCAATCTGACCTAGAAGTCAGGAAGAAATTCAGATTTGGAGAAGATTTGGAATAACAATCATTAAAGAGAGGAAAGTTGTTAGTTTAAGCTGTTGTGCAAGAAAGTTCTGGGCCAGACATTTCTCCTGCTCGCCAGCAAAGGAACTGGGCCGGAGCTCAAGATGTGGGAAGGAACCTCTGTTTGGATAGATAGGAATAATAACTAGCTTGTTTTGCACCTTTGAAATGGAGCAGATGTTGGAGGTCAATAGGTCTTAATATTTCCAAGGAACTTCCAATACACATCCAGTGTAAGACGGAGCCAAATGAACTACGTAAATGGAGGAAAGCAACGCCATTGGTCGAAGCAGCAACGCCATTGGTCGAAGCAGCAACGCCATTGGTCGAAGCTTTCCAATACACGCCAGTAGAGCTCGGACCCTATAAAAAACTGATACCAGAAGTAGAAGGCAAGAGATTTTGGGACTACTGTAACGATGTGTATGTGATGTTTAGTTCCACAGATGTGCATTAAAATCTCTTCTCGTTTTGACTATGAGCAGATGGAGTTCCGAGTCTTATTTAGCCTTTATTTATATACTCTATGAGTTTAGGCACCTTTAAATTCCTCCATAGTTCTGGCGTGGTTCTATGATAATTCTGGTGTGGTTCTGGTGTGGTTCTATGGTGGCTCTGGTGTGGTTCTATTGCGGTTCTGATGTTGCTCTTGTGTGGTTCTGATGTGGTTCTACGATGGTTCTGATGTAGTTCTTGTGTGGTTCTGCTGTGGTTCTGGGGTGGTTCTGATGTGGTTCTATTGTGGTTCGGGTCTGGTTCTGGTGTGGTTCTATGGTGGCTCTGGTGCGGTTCTTTTGCGGTTCTGGTATGGTTCTTGTGTGGTTCTTTTCTGGTTCTGGTGTGGTTCTTTTGTGGTTCTGGTCTGTTTCAGATGTGGTTCTATGATGGTTCTGGTGTGGTTCTGATGTATTTGTTGTGTGGTTCTAATGTGGCTCGGTTGTGGTTCTGTGATGGTTCTGGTGAGGTTCTGTGGTGGTTCTGATGTTGCTGTGATCCTTCTATTGTGATTCTTGTGTGGTTCTTTTGTGGTTCTGATGTGGTTCTGGTGCAGTCCTTGTGTGGTTCTGATGTGGTTCTGATGCGGTTCTATTGTGGTTCTGATGTGGTTCTATTGTGGCTCTTGTGTGGTTCTTTTGTGGTTCTGATGAGGTTCTGATGTGGTTCTGATGTGGTTCTGGTGTGGTTCTGATGTGGTTCTGATGTGGTTCTGGTGTGGTACTTGTGTGGTTCTTATGTGGTTCTGATGTGGTTCTGATGCGGTTCTATTGTGGTTCTGATGTGGTTCTATTGTGGCTCTTGTGTGGTTCTTTTGTGGTTCTGATGAGGTTCTGATGTGGTTCTGATGTGGTTCTGGTGACGTACTGTGCAGCTTCCTCCGTTCCTGCAGGGGGTGCTGTCACACTCATTGGTCTCGATCTCGCAGTCGACGCCGGAGAAGCCGGGTCGGCAGCTGCAGGTGTAGCTGCCTTCGCCGGTGTTGGTGCAGGACGCTTGGTTCTGGCACGGCCGGTGGTTGGTGCAGTAGTTGAGGTCTGGAGCCGAGAGAGAAAGGAAGGGGGAAATTAGCAAAATGAAACATGAGAAGCTGGAGAACCTAAAACAACTGGATCCTGCTGGAAATGATGAGTTCTAGGTCTAGTTCTAGGACAGTTACTGAAAAATAAATGAAACACGTTATAGTTTCTCAGTAAGTAGGGTTACATCCAAAGGGGGATATTGATCAATATTCCATCTTGGCTGATATGGATATTATTGTGGCTGTGGCTAGCTGGTCAGTCGCCTAGCGCTAGGCGACTGACCAGCTAGGCATTTGACCAGTCGCTAGAGGCGTCGGTCGCCTAGCGCGTTGGTCGATTAGCGTCGGTCTATTAGCATGTCGGTCACCTCTAATGCTTCGCTCTACTAGCGCGTCTGTTACCTAGCTCGTCGGTAGCCTAGCGCGTCGGTCACCTCTAGTGCGTCGGTCGACTAGCGTGTCTGTCACCTAGCGCGTCGGTCGCCTAGCGCGTCGGTGGCATCTCTATAGTTCACCTCGGTGCAGATCACATGCACCAGCCTTCACTCAAACTGGACTATTTCTAAGGTGTTCTAGCAGAAAAGCTTCACCTGTATTAGGATTTATATGGACCCTGGAGAGGAATATTTTTCCTTTGGAGAATTCTTCATCATGGTAGGCATCAAGTTTAAAAGCCACCGCGTTAGCTCTGCTTATGCAAGCTCAATGTGAAGCACAAATATAACCTATAGTGGCGCTTTCAGAGGTGTGCGTTGAGCATGCAGTGAGAATTATATTTCTGTGAACAAAGATTATGAGCGGTGTGTGCGTTTCCATCTCAACACGCTGATCAGCAAGTGGCTCTGTCTGTGCTGAGACTTGGTAAAATTCGTGTTGTTCCTCGGTTGGACGCTGCGTTAGGCCAACCCGTGGAGGAACTGTCGACCTTGTCTTATAGTCATGCAGCGTTTTCCCCCTTTTTTTCTGCTGCCACAATCCTGCATCAAATGTCGTCTCTATTCCAGTCAGGCAGACTTGTTGCTCTTTGTGATACGCCAAAACTCATAATTACTTTTAAAAAATTACATCTTTTGTTATCTTCTCGCCCATGGAGGTCGTCATTTTTTCACCTGATTGGTTGGTGACGCGGTTTGGTCCATTCTGTACTGGGATCTACATAGTAAACACAGGAAGGCTAACTTTATAGGAGTAGTTGTTTATCATATTGCGTTTGACTGGTGTAATTTTAGATACACTGTTGGCTGTAATGTATAGAGAAACAGTGAAGTGAGTCTGGATCGCTTCCCCACATGAAATAAAGAAGAGTGCAGTGGGAGAGAGCCAGAGCCAAACACAACTACTGAAGGATGTACTTTTGTGCCCTCAACATTTCTCTCCAGAAGACTTTGTCATTTGTACAAGCAAAATTGATGAAGGCTCTAACAGGTGATCAAGGCCAGCCCAAGGTATAAGCAAACTAAGTAGCCTCTTATGGCCCCAAGGCCGCTAGGGGGAACTGATTTTTTTTTTTTAGTAATGAATTTTATGTGATTATATTAACAAAAACACAGAATTTCAATACAAGGTTGTGATTTTTTTTTGTCATAAAATATATTTGATAATGTAAGTAGAAATCTTTCTTATATGGACAAAAAGAAAAGAAAACTGCTCTTGGGGGCCCTGGGCAGCCGCAGTTGGTCACCCTTCACCGGTAATATGAGCTGCAATGCAGAGCGCATCCAAACCTCCAAAGCACCGGTGGAGGATAAGTTATTAAAACAATGTCACAAAAAAGGAATTATCCTTCATGGAGAGAAAAAACAAAGACGAGGAATAAAAAAACAAGACGAAGGTTTGTTTTCATGCCTCTTGGTGATGTAATGTTTATCAAGAAGATTTGTGCTAATAGAAAATTTGCTTGATAGCGACCGTGAAAGTTTCAATTCAACAGCCAAACATTTATACAAGAATGCTTGAATTTGTGTGAAACTGAGTTTTAACTTTAAATCAGTTGATTCTCGAGGTTGACCCTGTATATTACTGAGGTTTTTTGGATTCAAAACGTGTTTGAAAACTTCTCAAAGTTTGAAATTGTCTAGCAAAATGATTATACATCAGGCTATGTGGCTAAATATAGCAACATCTATGTATATTACCATATAGATGTTGGTAATATACATATTACCAACCTCTATCTACAGTATCTATAGATATCAACATCTATATTACTATATAGATGTTGCTATATTTGGCAATAGTGCGATAACTACTACCCACTATCAATAGTGTTGGTAACAGTGGGGATACTATTGTTAACTGTAAACGGTCAGACCCGGTGGGTCGGTCTGTCAGTCAAACCTCTCACTGCAGAGCAGAAGAGGACAGAGATGATTTATAAACCTTTGCTAAGCAAGATAAGATTAGGGGATAAGATCAGCTTCACATGTAATCTTCGATCCCCCAAAATTAAGGAAATTGTCACCGATAAATGTATCTTATATGATACGTACACATAGGATATAATGTCAACAGCTCTGTCAGAGATACAATAAGTTTAGCAGGTGTGTGAATGACCTAATCATCTGACTGTTGATTGCAGCCAGTCAGCATTATTAACAGGAATAGAGGGCCCCAAAACCACATTTCGCTGAGGGCCCCATGAAGGCTTGGGCATGCAGGTGATCGTTACCTTCACAAGCTAAAACCAAATGGCGTGTCGACAGTTTTTATTCACAAAGCACCTAAACCCAGTTGCTACTGTTAGAAACATCAGACAGACAGCGCTGGAAGCTCTTTGAATGCTAATGGAGCTAATGCTATTGCCACCAGCACTGAATGTGGAACCAATGACCGACACCGGACCCTAAACAGCTGATGGACACAGAGCTATTCACCCTTTGCACGTGATGTCACACTCCAACGAACTCCACCCGCTCCATCATGGACCGATGTCAAAACAACCAATGAGCTCCTTTAAAGTTAGTCCGAAACCAGACCTCTGCAGCCTAATGTCGCTTTTAGTCAGCTGATTTCACATTCTGGTCACAGGCTGCTGCGCGGTTCGCTGCACAGACAGACGAGGATGAAAACCAAACTTGTCATTTTATTTTATAACTCTTAATGATGAGGGAAGATGCAGGCGATGGACAGCAGCCATCAGTCATGATGACTGGCAGTAATCACAGACAAGCAGCTAACGCTTTTTACAAGGTAAGAAGATTAACGTTCATTTACTTTATAATGATTAGAAAGATATCAAATACCACGTTATGGAGAAGGTATGCGTGTAACCATTAGTAACCATGGAGACGGTGCACCGTCATGTAGCCTGTATGGAAACAGCTGGTTAGCTGGTTAGCTTCTCGTCTTTTGTTCGTTTTTAAGGCAGCCAGGTTTCAGGGGAAACGCCTTTTATGACACAGTGATATAAATCATGTGGTGTGAATTCAGCAAAAGTCGGTAATTTGATCAACTCGTCAGGAGGGAGGAGGTTCGGGTCGGTTTCTAAGCTAGCTTCTGTAAATCCCGCCGTCTACGAGCCCAACCAGGTGAGCAACGTTCACAGATGAATTAACTCGACTCAAACAAGGAGAAGCCACGAATAAAAAAAACTTTGGAAAACTTTCAGTCGCTCTGTTCAATACTCCCGTCCCTCACTTCCAACGTCCATCATGGCACCTCAAATGATTGCGTAACGTGAACGGTCAATAGAACCACTTACCGGTCTTGTATGAAAATCTGTCCCCCTGTGTCAGGAGCGCGCATTGCAGCTAGAGAGGCGGATCTGACAGATCTGATCATCTCCACGGTGCTTCTGATTGATTTCTCGGTAAAACAACTCATATAATCATGTCAAGGTTGTAACATTCAGTTTAATCAGCTGCTGTTGTTTTAAAAAGAAGCAATAATAAAATTGTAAAATAAATGAATAAATAAGGTCTTCCTACGCTGTTTTTTGTTACTATTCTAAACACCAAGAGAATTAGTCTTTTTTCAACTTTTGTCACGTAAGCCTGACAAATAAAAGTCAGAAACCAAACACAGTTTTCCAACACATTTATATTTTTTATATTTAGTATTTATAATTTTCCATTGCTGATATAAGAGGATGGAAACTGGCTGATAGCAGGGAACAAAAATTAAGACTTCCTGAAAAGACTTAGACTTAGACTTAGACTGACTTTATTGTCATTTTGCATGCACAGGGTGAATACAGAACGAAATTTCGTTGCATACGGCTCAGGACAATGTTTTGAGCTTTATGACGAGTGTAGACTTTCTGGTAAATCCCGTTCTAATGTAAAATATGACAGATTACTGGATTAAGAAAATTTCTGGTATACTACATGCTATCGCACATAACAATCTTTGAGAATTTGGAACCATTTGCTCCCACTTTACTCAAATCTAACTCTTAAGTAGCTCACATTCATCAATCTGTGTCAGCTGGGGGTTTCTTGACACAGTGATGGTGGAACCACTTATTGCTGTCTTACCCTTTGTTGTGACATAATGAATTCATAAGATCAAATAAAAACAGGGCCTGTACATATCGACAGCTCATAATTTGGTTTGTCAAAATATGCATCCCTGAGCCAAATAGAGAGTTAGGAAGGATTTCACTTTCCTACATAATCATTCCTGTTCTCTGAGCTACTGTATTTGTTTCATACCAATAGGACAATATTTGGGGAAAATAGATAGAGCATGCATATATCTGCAGGAACAAAATCCATATTGCCAAAAAATGCATCTCCCTGCTAACATGGAGGAATTAAGAGTTAAGAAGAATTTCACCTTTTCTACATAATCAGAGTAGTTCTATGAACTGCTGGGATGACTTTTATATCAATAGGTTGATATTTGAGGAAAATAGAGAGGGCATGCAGATATTGGAATTGGGAATTGGTATGGCAGCTGAAGGAGGAACAGCTTGTCCTGCTCTCTCCTGTCCTTACTGATAACTTTGCCTGAGTTATTTTTAAAGTGACAGTTTTTATAGTTATATTCACATTTTCAACATCATAACTAGATTACTACAAACCTAAGGACTGGGGGATTTTCTTACTTTTACTTTTACCTTACTTTTCTTCATCTCCAAGTTGAACCAGGACAAAATGCCTCTGGCAGACCCCAAGGACATTAGCAGTATTATACAACGACTTCAGTCTATAGAAAGGAAGATTAAACAGCTGGAGGTTAACTTTGAAATCAACGCTAATGGAAATGAGACAACTCTTCCTCAAATCAACAGAGAGGTTGTACGCCTCGCATCAAGCAGCTCACCCTGGAACGCTCTGGGTGCCAAGCCGAAGCAAAAGTCTCACACCGCAGATCCGATGAGGCGACTGACAGGGAGAACCCCTCACCTGGACGAATCAGCGTGGCCGGCTCTGAGCCGAAACCCACCTTCAACCTCAACACCTGCTCCACCAAAGAAAAACAAACAAGCAGCTGCAACCAAAACTGTTCCACCGACCCCGCTCCCAAGGACAGAGCGACCAGCCCGGGCCTCAAAACATTCTGACTCTGTGGGAATCCCACTGAAAAACAGATTTTCTGTACTCCAGCCTGAGCCTCTGAGTGAAACCTCGCCTTCAAACATCAACAATGAGGAGAGACCAACACATCCACCCCCCAAAGCTCCAACGGACAAAGTGGCTACCAGGGAAACGAAAGGTATGCCCAAAGTGCTTATTGTTGGAGATGAGGCAGTAAATGGAATCAGTCACGTTTGCAATCCCAAGAAAACGAGAGTGATTTCTTTTCCTGGTGACACTGTATCTGATTTAACTCGTAAAGTTCTTTTGCTAAACGCTGATCAGTCAGATATTGAGTCTTTAGATGTGCATGTTGGAGCCAACGATGTGGCAAAGCAGAAATCTGAGATTCTGAAAAAGGACTTTAATATCCTTCTGAACACTATGGGAACGTTAAAAATGAAGTTATTTCTCAGTGGTCCAATTCCATCACCTCAATGGGGAGACAAAAAACCCTCCAGGCTGGACATGATAAACAAATGGCTGATTAAAACCTGCTCTGCAGCTCAGTGACCTTCATCGATAACCTCTGGATCTATTGGCAGCGCTTTCACCTTTTTGGAAGAAGCGGACGCAATCTTAATAAACATGGGATAAAGTTGCTCACTGCAAATCTTTTTCATTTTATCTACAAGGACAGCAACAACAAGGCTCAAGGATTTCTGACTAGGAAGAAACACACTGCTTATCAGGAACAAAAACAAGTTGATACATCGACTGGAGACGGAGCGACTGGTTCCCTCCCTCCTTCTCCCCTCCCTCTCTTCTCACCCACTTATTCACAGGATTCACAAGATACACATGGAGAAATGTCTTCTGGACCAGAGTTTCTTAAATTTACAGATGGAATGAATCAACAGGTTGTACTTGGGACGTCTCTCCTTAGCGCTCACGTAGCAGACCTCACTTCATTTAAGCCACCTGACTCTAACGTCCCAGAGGATCCATCACTCTGCGTCTCTGAGGTCTGAGGTCGGGTCCAGACTTTATCCTTACGCCCTTCTTGCTCCAGAATGTGTCTGGCCCCTCGGCACTGCAGAACAGGACATTACCTGTCCGGATCACTACAAGAAAATTTACAAGAAACAGAAACATAAAATACAGCTGTTTTAATTCAAACATCAGACTGAAGATTTCTTGGCCTCCAAGTCACTTAAACTCTTTAAAATCCCAGATCTCTCTGTGCTAAAGCTCTATTAATTAATGATTTCATCACTGAGCATAATATCCATGTTATGTTTCTGACAGAAACATGGTTGAATGATAATAATGAATCAATCGTACTAACTGAATCTGTGCCTCCTAACTACAATTTCTTCAGTGAGAATAGAAAACACAAAAAAGGAGGAGGCGTGGCTTCAATATTTAAGAATACCATAAATTGTAGTAAAATCTCTTTGGGTCACTTCACCTCTTTTGAGTATCTTGGAATTGAGGTTAAAGGCCACAAACGAACTTTGACTGTAACTTTATACAAAACTCCAACTTTTGTGGAAAATTTCTTTACTGACTTGAATGAACTTCTATCTCTTATATGTATTGATTATGATTGTTTAATAATTGTCGGTGATTTCAACATTCATGTTGACAACCCCCAAGACAGAGGGGCAAAAAAGCTCTAATTTTAGAGACTTTTGGTTTAACACAACATGTCAAACAAGCAACACACACTCAAGGACACACACTGGACCTGGTTATCAGTAAGGCTGTGAATATTTCCAGTGTCTCTGTAACTGATGTCGCCTGTCGCATCACTTCCTGTTACCTTTGAAAGTTCTTTATCTTTTAACCCACTTATACAAACAGCAACCATCACAAAACGTTCTCTCACAGAAAACACAGCAGAAACTTTTAATCAAATCTACTCTTCTTCCTCACCCTTAAGCTGTAATGATGTAGATAAGTTGGTAAAAGATTTTCAGTCTAAAGTCTCAGATATTATTGATTCCATTAAAATGAAGGTTGTGTCTGGTAAAAAGAAATCTCCATGGAGAAATACACAAACAGTTAGATCTGCAAGACAACTCTGCCGCAGGGCAGAACGAAAATGGCGTAAAACTCAACTCCACGTTCATTGTGACATCTATAAAGAAAGTCTACGTAACTATCATTTAACACTAAAACATGCAAGAGAGGCTTTCTTTGCAGATGTCATAAACAAAAACATTAACAATGCTCCAGCTTTATTTGCAACAGTTGACAGAATCACAAACCCTCCTGTGACGTTACGCCTGAATTCCAATGTATTGCCGCCTGCAACCAGTTTTCCAGCTTCTTTTCAGAGAAAATTCAAAAAATCAGATTATTAATCTGAACATCCACTATAAAGTCAGTACCAATGCTGAGCCCAAACAAAACAAATACAGGAAAAATGACCCAATTTCAACTACTTAATTATAAAACCCTACAGGACATTATAAGTCAACTAAGCTCAAGTTCCTGCTGTCTGGATGTCCTAGATCTATAACTCTAGAACATTTCTTTAAGAAAGTCCTGCCTGTTATTGCTGCTGATCTGATCCAGATAGTAACTCATGGCTCTCATCAGGCGTTTTCCCCCAGGCTCTGAAAACAGCAGTAATCAAACCACTGATAAAAAAGAACAATCTGGACAAATCACTAATGCAGAATTACAGGCCGACCTCTGACCTCTGACCTCTGATTCATCAGCAAAGTTATTGAAAAAGCTGTGTAAACAATTAACTAGCTTCCTAACGATAACCGACCGCTCTGACTCCTTCCAGTCTGGTTTCCATGGTCACCACAGCACAGAAACTGGCCTAGTCAAAGTGTTCAATGACATCCATATAAATACGGACTGTGGCAGAACCACAGTGCTGGTTCTGTTGGACCTCAGTGTTGACCATGACATATTACTGAATCAACTGGAGAGTTGGGTCGGACTCTCCGGTCCAGTGCTTAACTGGTTTAAATCCTACATAAAGAACAGGGATTTCTTTGTTTCAATTGGAAACTTTTCATCAAAGAGGTCAAAGGTCACATGTGGGGTACCCCAAGGTTCAATCCTACGACCCCTTTTATTCAATATTTATATGCTCCCACTAGCTCAGGTTATAACAGGAAATAATATTAGCTACCATAACTATGCAGATGACACACAGCTCTACATTACGATGTCACCAGGTGACCTTTGACCCCATCCAATCACTGAACAGATGCTTAGAACAGATAAATGTGTGGATGTGCCAAAACTTTCTCCAGCTGAACAGAAACAAAACTGAAGTTATTATTTTTGGACCTAAAGAGGAACGATCTAGAGTTATAGATCTAGAGCTATAGATCTAGAGTCAATGCACAGCTTCAGTTATTACAACTAAAAACCAGCGATCAGCCCGAAACCTGGGAGTAGTGATGGACTCTGACCTGAACCTCCAGAGCCACATAAAGACAGTTACAGAGTCGGCCTTCTATCACCTGAAGAACATTTCCAGGATTAAAGGACTGATGTCTCAGCCAGATCTAGAGAAACTCATCCATGCCTTCATCTTCAGTCGTATTGATTATTGCAACAGCGTCTTCACAGGTCTGTCCAACAAATCAATCAAACAGCTGCAGCTGATCCAGATGCTGCTGCTGGCGTTCTGACTAAAACCAGGAAGATAGAGCACATAACACCAGTTTTAAAGTCCCTCCACTGGCTCCCTGTAGCTCAAAGAATAGACTTTAAAATACTGTTGTTAGTTTATAAATCACTGAACGGCTTAGCACCACAATACATTAAAGATCTGCTGCTGTTGTATCAACCTTCCAGAACCTCTCAGGTTCTGGTTCTGGTTCTGCTCTGCATCCCCAGAACCAGAACCAAACGAGGAGAAGCAGCTTTCAGCATCTATGCACCACAAATTTGGAACAAACTTCCAGAAAACTGTAAAACAGCTGAAACACTGACTTCTTTTAAATCTCAACTAAAAACCCACCTGTTTAGGATTGTATTTGAAATGTAATCAATTACAAATTTATTGATGGAACTTGACTTAATGCTGCGTTTTGATTATTGATTCTATGTTGCTTTGTGATTCTGTGTTTGTTATGATGTAAAGCACTTTGAAATGTCTTGCTGCTGAAATGTGCTATACAAATAAAATTTGATTGATTGATTGATTGATTGATTGATTGATTTGCAGGCTAATAATAGGCTTTGCCAAAAAATGCATCCCCTGCTAACATAGAGAAATAAAGAGTTAAGAAGGATTTTACCTTTTCTACGTAATGTTCTCTGAGCTTCTGCTATAAGTTTCATATCAACAGGACAATACACAGGGGATACAAATATTGGCAGGTTCAGAAATTAAAATGCATCCCCCCTACATTAATAGACTAACAGACAGTAAAAGATGATATAAAATGTTCTACATAATGGGATTCTGTTTTGTAATGCTTTAAGCTATTATGGTGTTAAAAGAAAAATCGGGGAATTTCAAACCATCTGCAGAGAACATTTTCATCAGACAGTGACTGAAAGACGTTCGACTCATGTGTCGATAAAGATGTAAAAACCGTATTTATTTCAATTAATCTGCGACATAAAACCCGCCGTTTTAGGGCTTACATGGTTAAGAAACGTGATAATGTTACGAATATCTTTACAAGTTTCCTCTTCGGTCATATTTCAGTCCGTTTTCTCATCAAGAGATTTTAAAGCGACCCTCCCGCGGCAGGGCATGCAATTCTCAGCAGGCATGAGTTTCTCGGCATAACACCTGATCACACAGTCCATCCAGAGTTACGTCTCATTCATTGTTTCATTATGAAGCTGAAAGCAGCAGCAGCTCCTACGGCCAACTCTTCACATCTTGTGATTTCTACGTTCATTAAAAAGACTTAAAGACGTTACCCATGAGGGGCGCTGTTGAGCGGTCAATGGAGTAGAACCTGGGTGGTGGTAGCTCCTGCCAATTTCTTTTAAAATTCTTATTTAATTGTGCTTCTCATTGTAAACCAAGTCTTTATCTACTTTTTTGCACTCTGGTCCTGTGTATATATTTTTGGGGAAAATCTCGTACTATTCAGACGCAGCTAAAGTCATGCTCACAGGCCTCGGCTTCTTTGCCGCTAGAGCAGGGATGGCAACTCCAGGCCTGGAGGGCCGGTTCCTGCAACTTTTAGATGTGTCTCAACTTCAACACACCTGAGTCAAATAATGAGGTCATTAGCAGGACTCTGGAAATGTTGACTGTATTTAGGAGGTGATTCAGCTGTTGGATTTAAATGTGTTGGATCAGGGAGACGTCTAAGAGTTGCAGGGCACCGGCCCTCGAGGACCAGGATTGACCACCCCTGCGCTAGAGCCATGTGTTGTAACCGCTCCGACTCAGATGAACCCGGAACCCTAAAGCTCCAACTACTGTCTTCTTTGAAAGAAAACATCGCCGGCATTATTAAGAAGGAACTTCAAGAGGTTCTTGGAGACGCGCTGTCATCCATTAAAGCTGAGGTACGTGAAGACGCAGCTAGCAAGTGACTATGCTGCTACTGATGCTAAGCTGGTTAAGCTAACGGCCACGGTGGGGACGTGGAGGAGGCGCTCACGGGTTGCACTGATGACATTACCGGTATGAAAACTACTCTGGAGCAGCTTACGGCTAAGGTCACCAAGGTCACCATGTTGGAAGACAAGTGTGAGAACTAAGAGTCAAGATCGCGCCGCAACAATATCAGGATCATCGGCGTGGAGGAGGGCGCTGGCTCCTGCTCACCTACTACCGCTGGTGGACCGGTACCGCTGGTGGACCGGTCTCATCGCTCTCTCCAACCCAAACCAGGAGAACGACCTCGAGTAATTGTGTGCAGGCTTTATTACCACAGTGTCTGCCTGGACATTTTACGTCGTGCGAGGGAGCGCCAGCGGATTAAAGTCGGAGCTGGAACTATATCGATTTTTCCGGATCACACTGCAGAGGTTGCCCGGGCTCCAGCAGCCTTCAGTGAGGTAAAGCGGCAACTTCGTGGCATCGAAGGATCAGGTACGGACTTTTCTACCCAGCGCAGCTGCGCATTACTTACAGTGGAGTAGTAAAGGAGTTTACTGCATCCGAGGACGCAAAGCAATACGTTCAGACTTTGATTTCTGAGTGATTCCTATTGGCTCTTAATGAGCCCTGGTCATAGACTGTTTGGTGAATATATAGTTCTTAACTTTTAGTCAGAATTCAGGCTTATTTACATCACTTGGATATTAAAGATATGGTTACATCCCGTTCAGTTTAGAAATTAATAACGCTGGTGAGCATCTACACTGATGTTTATTGTTATGTAGTATTTTTCTCCATTATATAGGGATTTTAAGGTTCTCAATCTTGTTGCAAGATAATAGAAATAATCTTAAAGTAGCATAATAATGCACATACTAGTATTCTAATTTGGAGGTTGGTGGGGGTTATTAGCCAGTTCTTGTTCAACACACTTCTGTATTTGTTCGCTCTGCTTCATCTCCGAGTTCACATTTTATTGTGAACTACTGCCGTGTATAACACTGCTGTCTCCATTGTTCTGTTTTTTTTTATGGAGACTTTGGGTGTTGCTTTGTTATGGGTTTATTTTTGGGTATGGGTTGTGGGGAGGACCATCTCAGCTCTTTATGGTTGTTTTTATTTTTATTTTCTTAAATGGTTAATACCACTGTAGACCCTGGTATGGCAGGACCAGGCACATCTCTTCGTTTCATTAGCTGGAATATCAAGGGCATGGGTCACCCTGTTAAAAGATCAAAAGTTTTTTCCCACCTCAAGTGGTTAAAACCTTCTGTAGTGTTTTTACAAGAGACTCATCTTCGCATTAAGGATCACAGTAGGTTACGTTGCTCTTGGATGAATCAAGTTTTTCATTCAGATTTTAATTCCAAATCAAGAGGAGTAGCCATTTTGATTAGTAAAACAGTACAATTCTCGCCCACTGATGTTATAGCTGATAAATATGGCAGATATGTGATAGTTGCTGGAGTATTGATGCAGAAAAAGGTTCTTCTGGTGAACATATATGCTCCAAACATTGATGATGCTGAGTTTGCAAATAGATTATTGAGTAGTCTCTCGTTTTTGGATTCTCATTTGCTAATTTTAGGGGGTGACTTAAATTGTGTCATTGATCCAGAGCTAGACTGATCTAATCCCCGTAAATTAACTAAATCTTTGATGGCTCAAGCATTCTCTGATTTCATGAGGCAGAGCGGTCTTATTGACCCATGGAGATCCCAAAACCCAACCAGTAAAAAATGTTCTTTCTTTTCCAAGGTGCACCACTCTTATTCCAGAATTGATTACTTTTTTATTGACCAAGCTCTCAATTCATGTGTAGTTTCCTCTGATTATTTGAGTATAATGATATCAGACCATGCTCCTTTATTATTAGATATTCAGTTGACTTCTTATAAACGTAGTCGACCGCTGTGGCGGTTTAATTCTCTTTTACTGGCAGATGAAGAATTTTGTGACTTTATTTCTAATGCAATTGATGAGTTTCTGGTGTTTAATAAGAATGATTCCACTTCTCATTCACTGTCATTCACCACGAATCTTTAGAACGCAAGACTTTACCTCCAACATTAACACAGGCTACTATAGTTTTACTTCACAAAAAGGACAAGGACCCAACTTTATGTGGTTCTTACAGACCATTGTCCTTAGTGAATGCAGATGTAAAGGTGCTAGCCAAGTTGGTTGCTTCTCGTTTGGAGAAGGCCCTCCCTTTGGTTATATCTGAAGAGCAAAATGGCTTTGTCAAGGGGCGTCAATTATTTTTTAATGTGCGCAAAACTTTTTAATGTCATCTATTCAAAGCATTCTTCTGATATGCCCGAAATGGTCATTTCCCTGGACGCTGAAAAAGCATTTGACAGGGTGGAGTGGGAATACTTGTTTGTGGTTTTGAAGAAGTTCGGATTCGGTGATACATTTGTTTCTTGGATTCGTCTCCTTTATGCATCTCCCAAAGCCAGTGTCCATACTAATGATATATACTCAGATTATCTCTCTCTGTGGAACACGTCAAGGCTGTCCGTTGTCGCCTTTGCTCTTCATTATTGCAATTGAGCTTTTGTCTATCGCATTGCGCGCTTCCCCCTCATTTAGAGGGATTTTTCAGAATGGGACAGAATATAAATTGTCCTTATATGCAGATGATCTGTTGCTTTATGGATCTAATCCCGCTACCTCTGTCCCCACTGTCTTGCATATCTTAAATAATTTCAGCTCCTTTTCAGGCTACAAATTGAATTGTGAAAAGAGTGAATGCTTTCCCATAAACACTACTGCCTGTGATATTCAACACTCTGACTTTCCATTCAAACTCAGTCTCAGGATTTAAATATCTTGGTATAAATGTGACACGTTCTTTATCTGGCCTTGCTTCTGCTAACTTTTCGCCTCTTATTACAAAGACTGCGTCTGATTTCCAGAGTTGGCGTAATCTTCCTCTCTCCCTTTTGGGTAGGATTAATGTTGTCAAGATGAATGTCTTACCTAAATTTCTTTTTCTATTTCAGTCTATTCCTCTTTTTATGCCAAAAGTCTTTTTTGATTCTTTGGATAGGTTGATTGGTGGGTTTATTTGGAATGGGAAACCTCCTCGAGTTCATAAAACATTATTGCAAAAATGTAAACTCAGTGGTGGACTTTCATTGCCTGATTTTCAATCATATTATTGGTCTGCGCACATACAAAAAATTAGTTATTGGTTAAAATCGTCCAGTTCTCCTTGGTGCAAATTGGAACTATCTTCATGTGCTGGGTCTTCATTGTCTGGTCTAATTTTATATTCATTACCTATAAAACCCTCTTCATTCACTAATAATCAAGTTGTTCTTAATACACTGAAAATCTGGTTTCAATTTAGAAAGCGTTTCATCTTTATGCCCCTTGACTAACAACCACTTGTTTCCTCCATCTCTTTCTGACCCATCATTTTCAGTTTGGTATGACAGGGGTTTAAAACAAATAAGAGACCTACTGTATTACATCAGGAGTATTTGATAGCTTTACAAATTTATCTTGTATCTATCAGATACAATTTACCTGGTTGGCATTTATTTTGTTATTTACAAATTCGGAATTTTGCCTCTAAATGTTTCCCAAATGTTCCTTCTATACCCCCTGAACAGCCCTGGGAACAGATTATTGCATATAATCCACTTCAGAAAGGTATGATTTCAAAGATTTATAGTTTTATTTTAAATCTAAGGGTTGATTCTAATGTCAAAATTAGAAATGCATGGGATAAAGAGTTGGGAATCCAGCTGACCCAAGATATTTGGGATGACGCCATTGACAGAATTTGATCTTCCTCATCTTGTGCTCGTCTTAGTTTGATTCAATTTAAAGTTGTGCACAGGATTCATTTCTCTAAATCTAGGCTTTCTCAGATTTACCCGCATGTTGTGGATATATGTGATAAATGCAAAGGCTCTCCATGCAATCTTGGCCACATGTTCTTTCTTTGTCCCAAATTATATCATTTTTGGTCTAATTACTTCTCAATTATGTCTTTTGTTCTGAAAGTAAATTTGCAACCTTGTCCATTTGTTGCCATATTTGGTATCCTCAACCCTACTTTAGTGCTAAGTTCTGCTCAAATGGAGATTGTTGCTTTCACATCTTTATTGGCTAGACGCACTTTACTGTTACACTGGAAGTCTGAAAATGTCCCTCGATATCCCTCTGGGTTAAAGACATGATGTTTTTTTTAACTTGAGAAAATCAAACACACCCTTTGAGGGTCTATACAGACCTTTTACTAAAAATAGCAATGCTTTCTTTCCTATTTTTCAAACTTAGAAGTTTTGCCCAACTGAAGGTGCCTGTTTCTGAATTTTGTGTTGGTTATAAGTCTGGGTAGTCATATCTGATGAATGATTTATTTATTTTCTCTTCCATCAGGTTGACTTTGAACTGAGATGGGAAGTTTTTTTTTTCTTCTTTAGTTATATTGCTTAATTTTTCTTTTCTGTTGGGAGTTAAAAAAAAGGGGCTGAAACTGCTGGATTGTAAATTTGGAATTTTTATTTTTGTGCAATGTTTGGTCAGTGTTGTACTGAGTATATTGATTAGTATGTGTCCATAGTGAGATGTGTATGTATGTATATACTGTATATATATATATTTTTTTTTCCCCTTCTTTTGGCTCTAATAATTTTTTTTTTTTTTTAAAACGACGTTACTCAAGGGCACAGCCATCCTTATTAATAAGAATCTCCCCTTTACCCTCTTACATGAGGAAAGTGATTCGGAAGGTAGATTTATTCTGATTAAAGGTTCAATTGCTGGTCAATCTATAACCATACTCAATATCTATGCCCCTAATAATGATTCACCTAACTTCATTTCGCAAGTAATTTTATTGTTTAGTCAGTGTTGTGATGGTTTTGCCGATTTCAATTGTATAATGGATGCCGGTTTAGATAAATCCTCCGCGTCCAACCCCAAAGCTTCATCTGCTCTTAAAGAATTATGTTCAGACATTGGGTTGATCGATGTGTGGCATCAGCTGAACCTCAAAGTAAAAGACTACTCTTTTTATTCACATCCTCATAACTCATATTTTAGACTTGATTTTTTTTATCCCAAAATCCTACCTACATTCTGTTCTGTCTTGTTTTATGGGTTCAATCACAGATTTTTTTTTTTTCCGCCAGTTGTTTGTTGATTCTTGCGTTGTGTGTGAATTGTGAGGCAGTTATTTTTTGTTTTTGGGCATGTGCACCGACTGACGGCACCTTTTGAACTTCGTTGTCCTTGTGACAATGACAATAAAGATTTATCTTATCTTATCTTATCTTAGATTGCCCCTATTTATTTACAACTTGAATCTTCATTTAATACTGTGAGGACTCCCATTTGGACATTTAATACCTCGTTCTTGAACAGCAGCTCTTTTTGTACCCTTGTTAGGAATAATCTTTTACAGTACTGGTCTGATAATGAGTCTTCTCCAGTTTCTTCTGCCATGATTTGGGATGCGGCCAAGGCCACCTTAAGATGCGGCCAAGGCCACCTTAAGAGGGCAGCTCATTTCTTATAGCTCCTTTCAGAAAAGAGTTTTGGAGGAAAACAGAAAAAAACTAGAGAATGAGGTGTCTAGGTTGGGGCATATACATAAACAGTTTCCTACATCAGGGAATCTCAAGGCATTAGTTGCTGCTAGGACCAAGCTGAATATGGACTATACTCGCCATGCCCAGAAGCTGTTACTCTATACTAAACAGAAATATTATGAGTTTGGTAACAAGTCAAGCCGTCTGCTTGCCTATCAATTAAAGAACCAAATCAACGATTGCTCTATCAATATGATAAGAACCTGCAACGGGGATGTTACCTGTGATCCGTCTGTTATTAATAACACTTTCAAAGACTTTTATAAATCCCTTTACACGGCTGGTAAAATAGAATCAGATATTGGTTCCTATTTAGATGGTGTTCTCTTACCCTCAATTTCAGAAGAGGCTCGCTCTGCCCTTGATGCTGCTTTTACACCTGAGGAGGTTTGGGTGGCGATCCAATCGATGCCAAATGGAAAATGTCCTGGTCCTGATGGATTTCCACTGGAATTTTTTAAGAAATTCTGGCCCGAGATCCATCCCATCTTTTTACCTGCTATAAACGATATCTTAGCAGGAGGTGTGCCTCCGTCTTGGAGTTTTGCTTCTATTAGCTTGTTGTTGAAGAAAGATAAAAATCCCCTAGATTGCTCATCCTATAGACCTATCAGTCTCCTTAATGTTGATTACAAAATTGTTGTTAAGGTGTTGGCGCAGAGACTAGAAAAAATTCTTCCAAAGATAATAAACCCCGACCAGACAGGTTTTGTGAAATCTAGATATGGAACAGACAATGTGTGTTGTTGATTATCTTAATCAACATAAAGACCCTGCTTTGCTTATCTCTCTTGATGCAGTAAAGGCCTTTGATTGGGTAGAATGGCCCTTTTTATTCCTAGTTTTACAGAAATTTGGCATGGGCCCTAATTTTATTAACATGATTAAAGCCTTCTATTCCAGTCCAGTAGCCATGGTAAATACTAACGGTTTGCTGTCAGACAGCTTTTCTGTTCAGAGAGGTTGTAGACAGGGGTGCACCTTGTCTCCTTTGTTGTTTACGTTGTTCATTGAACCTTTAGCTGTGGCTATTAGATCTAACCCAGACATATCTGGAATTAGGATAGGTGAAGATCACCATGTGATTTCTCTTTTTGCGGATGATGTCCTTTTATACCTGAAAAACCCAAATAAATCGGTCCCGGCTGTACTTAGTTCCATAGATAAATTTGGTGCTCTTTCGGGTTATAAAATTAATTTAGGCAAGTCTGTCGCTTCTCCTTTCAATATCCCCCAAGATATGGCGCTACAACCTATTTTTCATACATCTAAAAGAGGTTTCAAGTACTTGGGCATTTTTATTACCCCTGATCTGAAAGACTTATTCTCATCAAACTACTCCCCCCTAGTTCAGAACATTAAGAACGATCTGTCGAAATGGTCTAATAATATTTTTTACTTTATTCATCCCAGCAGGGAAATTATTTCACAGTTACAGGAGCGTGTCTGCAGGCACAGCAGACTCAGCAGCCAGCTGAGTCGGCGCCATTTTTTGAAGGAGGACATGCGGCAGAGGTCGTCGGGACCGGGAGTCGAACCCGCGCCGTCCGCGGGTCTAAGGCCTCCAAACGTGGGGCGTGCTAACCCGCTGCGCCACCACAGCACGCCACCACAGCACTACTTTACCTATATCACTTCTCGGTAGGGCTAATACAATAAAAATGAATACTCTCCTGTTTCAAAACCTTCCTTGCTACTTGTCCCTTACATTCTTTAAATCCCTTAATTCTCATATTTCTCGTTTTATTTGGAACAATAAGCATCAACGAATTAGGTTCTCCACTCTTACTAAACCCAAGCAGTTGGGAGGTTTATCTTTACCAAATTTGCAGCTCTACTACTGGTCTGCTCAGCTTAAAATGATGTCTGACTGGTTTTCTAGTAGGGACACCTGCTTATGGCGGGCCTTGAATCTTTTTCATGCTGTCCTAGAAGGTTAAGTTCTCTCCCTTTTATCAATAACTTAGATCAATTGGATTCATTGAAGGAAAACATGGTAGTTTATAGTACTTTGTTAGCTTGGCAAGACATAAGGAAATACTTGAATATTCCCTCCTTTATCTCAATTAGATCCCCCCTGACTTTAAACCCAGACCTACCAACTTCTATTAGAAGTATTAGAACTGGTCTTGTTCTGGTCTGAATGATTTCTCTGATTTGTTGATTTCCGGTGCTATCAAATCATTTAATCAAATCAACAACATTCCTCAGAAAGATTTTTATAAATATCTTCAGATTCGACATTTTGTGGATTCATTATTTCAGTCCAATGCATTCCGTAGGGAGCTGACAGACTTAGAAAATGTTCTGGTTTCCACCAATTCTCCTCAAGGTCTGATTTTCAAATTCTATGCTTTCTTCCTCTGCTCTGTACCATCAAGCTTTGACTCTGTCAGCGGTTGTGGGAGCGCGATCTGGAGATGAAATTCAGCCCTTTAGATTTGCAATGGAACCTTTCCTCAATGCACTTCTATTTCTATAAAAGAACAGAATTTCAAACTTTTCTATAGATCCTACTATACTCCTGTTCATCTTCAGAGAATGTTCCCCAACCGTTCCAACCTGTGCTGTAAATGTTTGAGGCACAGAGGTACTTTTCTCCATCTATTCTGGTCATGTGATTTATTAAGGACCTTTTGGAGGGACATTCATTTGGTGATTGAAAAGGTTCTGGGTGTTTGCTTTTCTTTGTCTCCTGTGTTCTATCTTCTAAATGTTTCCCCCAATCATTTGGATGCACACTAAATCCTTGTTTACAATTCTTTCATTTCTTGCCAAGAAATGTATTTTGTTACAACAGACTTCTCCTTCTGCCCCCACAGTAAATATGTGGCTCACACAGATATCTGTTATCCTTCCTTTGGAAAAGCTGACCATGATCTTAATCACAAATCAGATACATTTGTGACACTTTCTGGTCCCCTTGAGTCTTTTCTGCTTGGTCCCTAGGATTTTAGTTTTTTTGATTATTATTATTATTTTGTTTTATAGCTCTATTTATTCTTGCCTGCTTTTGTTTCCCCTCTCTTGACGTGGACTGGAGAAGATTGACACCTTGTTTCTTGTTCATGTGGGGTATTTTGTTGTCGGTTTTTTATGTGTGGGGGGGCACAGGTTTCTTCTTTGTTCTATGTATTGTACTGAATCTAAAATTAATAAAAATAATAATTTTAAAAAAAGACGTTACTCATCGCTGATTTGGCTGGATGGAGCTAGAGCAGTTGGACCATTAGACATCATTTACCCAGAATGCATTGCAGTGGGAACAACATGGTGAAGTCAGTGTAAGGTAAGGTAGGTAAAACTCAACTTCATGTTTATTATGAAATCTATAAAGAAAGTCTAGGTAACTATCACTCAGCACTAAAACATGAAAGGGAGGCTTTCTTGGCAGATGTCATAAAATCATGAACAAAAGTCCAGCTTTATCTGCAACAGTCCACAGAATCACAAACCCTCCAGTGACTGAACCTCCTGAACTTCAATCTGACGCCTGCAACAAGTTTTCCAGATTCTTTTCAGAGAAAATTCAGAAAATCTGAGGATTAATGTGCAGAACCTCTCTAAAGCCAGAACCAAAGCTGAACCCAAACACAACTAATGCAGGAAAAATGACCCAATTTCAGCCACTAAATTATAAAACCCTGGAAGAAATAATAAGTCAGTGAAGCTCCAGTTGCTGCTGTCTGGATGTTCTAGATCTATAACTCTAGAACGTTTCTTTAACAAAGTCCTGCCTGTCGCTGCTGATCTGATCCAAATAGTAACTCTTGGCTCTCATCAGGCTTTGAAACCAGCAGTTATCAAACCTCTGATAAAATCACTACAGGCCGACCTCTGACCTCTGACCTCTGACTCATCAGCAGTTACTGAAAAAGCTTCAACAGTTAAACAGCTTCCTAACTAAACTTTGACTCCTTCCAGTCTGGTTTCCATGGTTACCACAGCACAGAGACCGGCCTAGTCAAAGTGTTCAATGACGTCCATATAAATACGGACTGTGGGAGAACCACAGAGCTGGTTCTGGTTCTGTTGGACCTCAGTGTCGATCATTTTACTGAACCGACTGGAGAGTCGGGTCAGAACTCAACTGGTTTGAATCTGACATAAAGAACTGGGATTTCTCTGTTTCAACTGGAAACTTCTCATCAGAGGTCAAAGGTCACATGTGGGGTTCCCCAAGGTTCAACCCTAGGATCCTCTGATTCAATATCTATAAGCTCCCACAGGTTCAGGTTATAACAAGAAATAATATCAGATACCAAAACTACACTGATGACACACAGCTCTATGTTATGATGTCACCAGGTGACCTTTGACCCCATCCAGTCACTGAATAAATGCTGAGAGCAGATAAATGTGTGGATGAGACAAAACTTTCTCCAGCTGAACAGAAACAAACTGAAGTTATTATTGTTGGACCTAAAGAGGAACGATCTAGAATTATAGTTCTAGAGTTATAGATCTAGATTTATAGATCTAGAGTCAATGCACAGCTTCAATGATTACAACTCAAACCAGCGATCGTCCTGAAACCTAGGAGTAGTGATGACCTCTGACCTCTGACCCTCCAGAGCCACATAAAGACGGTCACAAAGTCGCCTTCTATCAGCTGAACAACATCTAGATGACTAATGTCTCAGTGCGATCTAGAGAAACTCATCCAGTCACTTTGAATCTGCCCAACAAATCAATCCTCCAGCTGCAGCTGATCCAGATGCTGCTGCTGGAGTTCTGACCAGAACCAGGAGGATAGAGACATAAACCCAGTTCTCCAGAACCTCCACTGGCTCCCTGTAGCTCAGAGGATAAACTTTAAATCCTGTTAGTTTATAAACCACTGAACGGATCAGAACCACAACACATTAAAGATCTGCTGTTGTTGTATCAACCTTCCAGACCTCTCAGGTTCTGGTTCTGGTTCTGCTCTGCTTCAGAACCAGAACCAAACGAGGAGAAGCAGCTTTCAGCATCTATGCACCACAAATTTGGAACAAACTTCCAGAAAACTGTAAAACAGCTGAAACACTGACTTCTTTTAAATGTCGACTAAAAACCCACCTGTTTAGGATTGTATTTGAAATGTAATCAATTACAAATTTATTGATGGAACTTGACTTAATGCCGTGTTTTGATTATTGATTCTATGTTGCATTGTGTTTCTGTGTTTGATATGATGTAAAGCACTTTGAAATTTCTTGCTGCTGAAATGTGCTATACAAATAAAATTTGATTGATTGATTGATTGATTGATTGATTGATTGATTGATTGATTTTAGGGTCCACAGCTGGGCTGCGAGTCTCAGCAGGAATCACATCCAACTTGCTCCTGTCCCACAGCATCTCAGGCTGAGTGTTCGCTATAGGCCTGTCGCCATAATCAATAAATCAATCAATCGCATGATAAATGAAAATTATCTACATCATTTTAATTTATTGGCTTTATAGTTTCTTCCTGCCTTTCTCTCCTTCTGTTGGTGACACTGGATGAAAAAGGCTCAGCTGTGGTTCTGTCCACTGACCCGCCTTCCTTCCATCAGGTAGTCGGATATCTGAATCTAGTGATTATTGAAGAGCAATATAGCATACACACTTCATAATCTGTCCTCTTTTGGTTGAATATAGTTTTTATTCCACTTTGGATTTATGTTGTTTACTTTTTATTCAAGTGCATTTTTGGACTAAGAATCCATTTGATTTTTGTTTTTGGTTGGTTTGTTAATTTTGTTTACCAGTTTCACTACTAAGTGTTCTTTTCAAAATAAAGTATATTTATTTTTGGCAGGATATATCTTGCATTATTATGTCATTCCCATTACATCAGTTTAAAATGGTCTTCAAACAATATTACTGTTTATCGCAATAATATTTGTAAAATTTGCTCAGTAAAATTTGTTATTGTGACAGGCCTAGTTTGCTAGTCGGCCCAATCCATCACACATGTGTCGATATGTCAGGTATCTGCCAACTCCAAACAGAGATCCTGTTATCATGAGTCCAGATAAATCCAGGTGTGTCCCTGCAGGACAAGACGGCTCTCTGCCCAGTCTCCTCCTTGAGACAATTTGATCAATTGCATTGACAAACCAGTTGACCAGATCCATAATTTGTAGATTCGGAGGATGTGCAAAGAAAGGCTCCAGAAAAGCAGCACAAACACAGAGCAAGAAGGGCGAAGGTGGTACGGAGGGAGCAGCGGGTAAAAAAGCGTCCGCCTTCCCTGAGAGCTGAACAATGTTTTATTAAAATGTCTAAAAACTAAACAACCTGCATTATTATTACTACATTGCTTTTACATCTAAAATAAATATTTCTCAAATAAAGTCTATTGTTACAACTAATCATGGATCCCTTTAAAGTCCAGGATGACAAATCAAATAATCTCTGTGGAGTTTATTAAAAACTCAAGTCAGGAAACGGAAAAGCTTGGTCTCCACTAAAGCCTCACGTATGAAATCTCCCGTTTGTCCGTTTGTACCCAGCAGAGATGCTCAGAGCAGCAGATTGAACTCATCCTGCAGGGCCGGTCCAAGGCTGCATGAGGCCTGGGGCAGAATCTGACCTAGGGGCCCCTCTTGCTGCTAAAACCATCAGCACCTCTAACAGCTTCTGGGTTGGATTTAATCTGGGAGAGAGAGAGTAGATTAACTGGCCAACCTGAAAACAATCAGTTATAATTACAGTTTAATAATTTGTATTTGTGAACAAACAGCTCAAACTCACAGCATCAGATTGTTGCTATGGTAACAAAACGATCTAACTATGAAGATTGTTTGATCTTTTACAAAGTAAACTTACCAGCTCCTTAAAATCTTACATTTAAATGTTAAACAATTTAAAATCTTTTTATTTATACTGAAACCATTAATTTGTCAACATAGTTACATTTTCATTCTCAATAAACAAATGTTAAGTTTCTACATCTCTGCTCTGTGTTAAAATGTTAGCACTTATGGGGCCCCTATGGGGCCAGCATCACATCATGTTTTAGATCCACTGGTTGATGACTTGGTTGGGATTTAACAGAAGTGCAAAAACTGATATTTATTCTTTTGTTTGGTTTGTTGTTTCAGACTCTAGTTTTCAGGAATGTCTTCCAGTAACAAAAACATAAGAAAGTAATTTATTACCTTTCCAAAACCAAAAAAGTCTGGAATAACTCAATCATGGATCAGCTGAGAGAAACTGATGGACAGGAACTACCTCGTTATGCAGCAGGAAGGTAACTGGTAGTAAACATCCCATTTTTTATCCTAACCATACTGATGGTCAAATCAATCAATCAATCAATCAAATTTTATTTGTATAGCACATTTCAGCAGCAAGGCATTTCAAAGTGCTTTACATCATTACAAACACAGAAACACAAAGCAATATAGAATCATTAATCAAAACACGACATTAATTCAGGTTCCATCAATAAATTTGTAATTGATTACATTTCAAATACAATCCTAAACAGGTGGGTTTTTAGTTGAGATTTAAAAGAAGTCAGTGTTTCAGCTGTTTTACAGTTTTCTGGAAGTTTGTTCCAGATTTGTGGTGCATAGATGCTGAAAGCTGCTTCTCCTCGTTTGGTTCTGGTTCTGGGGATGCAGAGCAGAACCAGAACCAGAACCTGAGAGGTCTGGAAGGTTGATACAACAACAGCAGATCTTTAATGTATTGTGGTGCTAAGCCGTTCAGTGATTTATAAACTAACAACAGTATTTTAAAGTCTATTCTTTGAGCTACAGGGAGCCAGTGGAGGGACTTTAAAACTGGTGTTATGTGCTCTATCTTCCTGGTTTTAGTCAGAACGCCAGCAGCAGCATCTGGATCAGCTGCAGCTGTTTGATTGATTTGTTGGACAGACCTGTGAAGACGCTGTTGCAATAATCAATACGACTGAAGATGAAGGCATGGATGAGTTTCTCTAGATCTGGCTGAGACATTAGTCCTTTAAATCAAGGCCTGCAGCGATTCATTAGTCAAATAACTAAACACAATAAAGAAAACTGTACTTAGGAATCCCCTTTGTCATGAATTCTGTTTTAACATAATATATTAGTATTACTAACTGATATATTATCTGGAAGTAATCTGGCTAACGACTGCATGCTAAGGCTAACGGCTGACGGCTAAGGGTCAAATAAACACAAGTCGGTTAAATTAAAATAATGCTAACCATCTAATCATTTCCAGATCAATAAGTGAAGGTAGTTATTCTGGATTTTATGTGTGTAGATTCCAACAGTAGCTCTATGGCAGCATGAAACTCAAACTACTGCTGTACGGACATTTAGACACCGTTTCATGCTACTGTTTATTTCCAAGCCTTTTCCTGAAGGCAGATTTTCACAAGCCGGTTTGATTTTAGTCATTATTCACCACTTTATACCTGCAAAATGTTCACACTCACACCAACCAGACTTGGTCCCTCATCGTTTTTCCTCTTGGCCTTTATCGTTTATTTCTCGTTAGTTCCCGCTAAAAACCTCACAGACCTGACCTGGGACTAGTTACAGAATTTTATTGCCTGCAGTCTTTGCCTCAGTGTTGGTTTCTAAGGAAAACATGACTAAAAAAATGTCTTTGGCAACACATGGAGGCATGTTAGGTCTGCCATAAAAACAGTTTGCTTGTGGGAGGACAGCTCTACTTCGGGGCCGGCGTCATGTCAATCCTGCAGAGCAGAACAGAACAACATCGGTCCAGTTTTACTCGTCTGCTGAAGAACTTCCCCTGGTTCCCGTTTACTGCAACCAGATTTAATATTTTTCTAGGTTCAGGTTCTGTTTGACCTTCAAACTGTATATTAAAGTTATGCTAACATATTTTCCTCAGCTAACCCAGTTCTACGTCTCAGATACCAAGACTTCATGGAGCCGAAGGCTCAGCCCTGTGAGAGGTAGGGCTGTATAATTAAAACGATTCTATGATATTTATCGATTTTTCATCCTGAGTATCGATACATTAAACCCTGGGGGTCCATAGGTTTATTCTGTGTTTTTAACATGTCTGGTTTGTGACGGCGTAGCAGCAAGACTCCGCCTCCCCCAGTCTCACTTTCAGCTTGTGCTTAAAGTGCACATTATAATCTCACCAGTTTTTAAATTGTGTTAACAGGCCAAGTAAAACCGGAGTTATGCTGAAATAAGTAAACCATATTTTTCAAATGTCAGAGAAATGTCAAAAACCGGCTTTTCAGGTTATGTGAGAGGAAATGAGCTTCCAAACGTAAAAACGAAACGCAACATCAGATTCCTTTGTTTTTAGAAATCTCAAATCTTCAACAAATAACGATGGGCTGCATTTTGTTGCTAAGAAACAAAGTAAAGTTGCTCAAGTAACCGTGAAAGAAAAGCGGAACGGAGCAGCGGCAAAAACAGTGAGGTCACAAAATTAATGAACGTTTGGATATCGGAGCGACTAGTGGCATCTGCTTAGTGATTAGTTTTTAGCTCAGTGGTTTCTGTTCTGTATATAAAGGATTACCTGGAGAATGAACGCGCTGCATGCAGTGGCGCTCTGTTTTGAAAACAAAGAGGGGAAACCTGCAGTCTGGGCGCAGTGAGGATTGCCATGATGGCGGATCGATCATTTTTAATTTATTTTTTTACCCCTCCAGGGGGTCTTTTTGTGGCTCTAGTGTCCCTTAAATGATAGTAGACTGACAGGAAACGGGGAAGGAGAGGAGGGAAGACATGCGACAAATGTCGTTGGGTCCGGGAGTCGAACCCGCGACGGCCGCGTCGAGGACTCAAGGCCTCCAAATACGGGTCGCGCTAACCGCTACGCCACCACGGCGCGCCCGGATCGATCATTTTTATTAGCAACTGACAAAGAGTATCAGAGACTGAGAGAACGATGAGATCCTGGCCGCCTGAGAGGCAGCTACTCAGAGACCCAAGCAGGGCAACGGCGGCGCCGCTCCGCTGCAAGAAGTCGATCACTACGGGGTGAGGCGGAGCCGCTCCCCCAGCAGCTAGTAGTAAACAGCTTACAGCCACGGCTAACTCTGGGAAACAAAGTTAAAAAAGAAAATTCCCTACAGTCCAAAAGACTTTTTTTACTCCAAAACGCAGCCGCAGTATGTGGAAAAGAAAAACATCAGTGCAACCATTTGCATATTGAGAGTCTAGAGGCTGATAATCTCCCCTCTCGGCTCCTGGATCAATGTGGAAACTTTGAGTTTTATCTCAAATCCACATGAATTAAATGACAGCAACTAATTTTCTCACTGCATCTTTGATTCATTTTGTCCAGCTGTAGACTGTTAGACTCTGTCCAATCAGAGTCAGGTATTGTGTAGTTGGTGCTTTTAATCAGTTTTCAGTTAATTAAATCCAAGTCTATGGAACACAAAATGTCACTAAAATCACTCTGTCCTTCTAAAATATTTCAGAAAAATCCTAAAAGTGAATCAAATCGCATTGACCTGTATCGTTTGCCGAATATTGTGTATTGTATCGTGAGATTATTGTATCGCTACACCCCTGGTGTGAAGGTCAGAAACAAATGACCACACACCCAGAACCAGGAACAGAACCACTCTGGACCGTAGGAGGAAGCCCAGAGGTAACCTACCAGCAGAAAGCAGATGAAAAAACACAACCAACCTACTGGAGTGTGCAAAAGTCTCAACACAGTTTGATGTTTCCTTCCAGGCAGCCTGACCTTCCTGTTCCCCTCTGGAATGGTTCTGGTCGATGGTTCTCTGGACTTTCCCGATGCCTTTGGACTCTCTTTCAGTCCAGATTCTGACCATTTTTGTCTTCATTGTACCGGATCTTCTCTGACCTCTGATTCAGTCGGGATCCTGAACTCATGGGAAGACCCAGTGTTGACTCAAAACTAGTCTGGTAAAACCAGACTAGTCCCACGCTTTGCTGCGTTCAGAGACTCTGGGCTCTCAGCTGTTGAGGGATGATTGCGTCCTGGAGGAGTGGACTGTGTTGAGCTTTTAAATTTTACCCAATTGCCAATGTTTGCCCGCGACATTTGTAAAGCGCCAGTTCGATGCTAAGAAATGTACCAGATATGACCCGCACTGCAAACAGCCGTCCTCCTCTGCAATGAGAGAAGAGCCAAACGAGGCGACTGTCCATGTTGGTTCAATATTTGGAGTGTGACCAACACGGACTGAGCGGCTTCCTTCACTTCCTCCTCTGCCATTTCTAAAACTACAGGCAGACCACAGTTATAAACAGAGCAGAAAATCCGCGTCATGGTTCACAGTTTCTCCGTCTGTTCGCAGTCTGACCCGGCAGAGACGATCTGAGCCCAGACTGAGCTGGAAGAGAGAGTTGAACTTCAAACAGAGTTGCACAGGAAGCGAATGGCCAGACTTGGTAAGAACCATTAGGTTCTGCATTACCGGTACCAAAATTAAACACTCCCCATTTCTGTGTCAGAATCACTAGTAAAACAGTCAGAACTCAGGCGTCCAGCTGAGAGAGCAGAACAAGAACCGACCTGTTGGGTTCTCCTTAGTAAAAGAATCTTCTGTTAAACTGAGAGGTTCTGAAGGGGATCACAGTGGAGGGAGACGATGATCTACTCTGATTCTCAGTTTTTATCATTTGTGAACCCAGACGTAGTGGAATCAGGAAACAGCAGCAGGTCTTCTGTCTGGACCATCAGTCTGTGGTTCTGGAGTTGATGCTCTCCTGACATTAACAGGAAAGTATTGGATCTTAGCAACCTTATGGGTTTGGTTGTAGAACATCCAGCAGCTGGTTCTGGCCCGGTACCGAGTGTTTGTTGGGTCAGATCAGCTCTCACCAGGAGCTCTCCTGGTTCCTGTAGCAGTCAAAGCAAAGCTCAGGTTGTCTCTGGACCCGACCGGTTCAGGGATGTTCTAAGAAAACTACGAAGCTCTTCGGTTTTACTGTTCCTGGTCTCTAATCTAAAGATTCCCACCTAAAGTCATTCATGAAGGAACAGGATCCGTTTGATGATCCGTGTTGGGATCGTTTTGTTCTGATCTAAGGACTTCCTGTTGCTCTGGATGGTCGTCCCCTCGGAGCACAGAACACGTCCCTCTGGTCTGAAGGCAGCTGATCTTATGATTCAAGGTGATGTCTAGGATTCAACATCTAGTCTTGAATCCTAGATGTCTCAGGACGTTTTATTCCTAATGGTTCGGTCGACCCAGATCTACTGGAACCAGAACTCCATCATCTGCTCCACCTCCAGCTGCTGTGGTTCTGAGTCAAACCAACCTGTTCCCCTCCTGGCCTGTGGGGGCGCTGCACCAAGAACCACTGAAGGAAACGACACAAAAACCTCTGAAGACACTGAGAGCAACTTCCTTCTTCACCAGATGGAAACAAGATGGAGGCGTCAGATTTTAGTGGCTGGAGGATTTCTCTTTAGTCTTTGGCTGAAGACCAGGAGCCATTTCTGCTGCTAGCGCTAGGCTAACACGTTAGCTTTGGTTGGATTTACCTAGAATGATCTGCGCTGTAGTCCACTTCCTGCCTATGGAGCGGTCTCTGGTCCGCTTGGCGTTCACATTCAAACCGAACCACAGTTCAAAAGTCAATTAGCATTCACACCTCACCTACCAAACCGGACTTTGACTAGGCAGATGGGCTGGAGTCGGGTTAAAGCGAACTGAGCAGGGCTGATGGGAATGCAGTCTTAAACCTCTGAAGGTCCTTCAGAACGTTTTCAGCTTTCATCCCTTTAAACAAATTCAACATCGATCAACTTCCTGCAGAATTCCTTTAGAAGAAAACAGAAGATGTAGAAAAATGCAAGTGGCTGTTTTCTGTCATTCACTGCAGTCGGTAACACAATGAAAACGCCGGAATAAAGTTTGTTTTGGTCTGTGGCCTTTAAAGATGGCGGCAAGCGACTGTGTGAGACGTAAACGTCAAACGCAGCGACGTCGGTTCCAAAGCTCTATTCTGTGTGTAAAACTCGAAGCGGCGTGGAAAAGTATTAATGCTTCTGCTTTAACGGTTCGGATCAGCAAACAAAGACAAGCCGAGTAAATATGAGGAGGAATTTCTAAATAATAATTAGGATCTCAAGGTTCAATCCTGCGACGCCTTCTGCTCTACAATCTCCCTCCATCTCAGGTTGAAACAGGAAATGACATCAGTTACCGTAGCTACGGGGACTAGTGAAGTACGGTAGAGATGTGTAATCTACCGGCGTAACGTTTGATGATGTAATCGGCGTGAAAACAGAGCAAACAGGAAGCAGCATGGCAGACAGCTCAGGAACAAAAACATCAATAATCTGGACCCGGTTCAGGTTTGAACTAGGACTGTCAACGGCTCACCACCTTTTATTACTCTAAACGTTAAAACGTTATAAAGTTATAACTTTAAAATATAGATCAACTGAATCTACATTGATCTGCAGAGATTCAGTAGGATCTACTGAATCTCTGTTTTAGATTCAGTATTTTGTCCTGTTTTGTCCTGAACGCCTCTCCTGGTTCTGGTTCTGGTCCTAAAGCAAAACCCAGTGAACAGACGAGCTGCTTCGCTTTCAAACACGGCGATGCTAAGCTAGCATTAGCCAACAGTTAATGGTTAACCTGGTTACTTGTTGATGAAGCTCAACCAGTTTATAGGTAACATTTATAAACTGGAACAAAATGACTTCTTTTAAAACGTCCTGAAATGAGAGACGTTTGGTTTCAGACAATAAAAGATTTTCTGCCACATTTTTAGGAAAAGTGAGTTTTTATATTTCATGCTGACTGAAATTGAACTCAGTTCATTTCTACTGTAACTTTATACCAAAAACAAATGGTGACACGTCGTCTCTGCCACCCACTGCATATGAATGCTGTGCCATATTGCATCCCTGATGCACATCACAGATCTACGTTATGATGTCACCAGGTGACCTTTGACCCCATCCAATCACTGAACAGATGCTGAGAACAGAGAAATGTGTGGATGAGACATACCTTTCTGAACAGAAACTGAAGTTATTAAAGAGATACGATTAAGAGATCTATAGTTACAGATCTAGAGCTGTAGATCTAGACTCAGTACTCAGCTGGAAACCAGAGATCAGGCTGACCTCTGACCTGAACCTTCAGAGCCACATAAAGACGGTTCCAAAGTGGGCCTTCTACCAGCTGCAGGACATTTCCAGAGTAAATTAAAGATCTGCTGCTGCTGAATCAACCTGCTGACCTCTCAGGTCTCCTGGTTCTGGTTCTCCTCTGCACCAGGACCAGAACCAGAACCAAACATGGAGAAGCAGCATTCAGCTTCTATGCACCACAAATCTGGAACAAACTTCCAGAAAAGAGTAAAGCGGCTGAAACCCTGAGCTCCCTGAGCAGCCGGCCAGAGTCATAGGAGGAATAACAATAAACTGACTTTGATGCAATTTCATGTTTCTGCTTGTTTTTCTTCTATTTTCTTTGTATTTGTGTAAAATTCTTTTAATGGTTCTGTTCAAATAGAACTGTTCTGTTCAATGTTCAGACTTTCACTCACTGCAGCTGTGAGACCCCAGGTCAAAGGTCAGGGGGGAACCAGAACTGGGACCAGAAATATTCTGCAGAAGTCCATGACGATCCAGACTCAGACGAACTGATCCAGTTGTTTATGGTTCCGGCCGAATCGAGACCGTTTCTAAACTCAGACTGAAACAAAGCGTGCAGCTGCTGTTAGTCGGGTCAGCTGGTTCTGGTCCTGGTCCTGGTCCACAAACACCTGCTGCTGCTGCTGTAAACAGAGCTTATAATCAGACACTGAGAGATGGCGCTCCCAGCTGGAGCAGAACCGGTCCAGAACCAGAACAACTGCGGACTAATGCTGGTACCAGGTTCTGAACCGGTTCTATAATAAACAGCAGAGCTCCAGTTTTTACAGATTATCGTCCCTCAGGCGGTTTGTTTGGTTTCTGAGTGATCATTTCTGCTGGTTTCCAGTCAGAACTGAGTTACAGAGTTTCAATCAGAACCAGCAGCGTTTCTAAATCCTTCAGCCGGAGCCACAAGTCGCCGCCTGCCTGCTTCCCTTCAGCGTTCACGGATCCTGATCAAGATCAACGTCTGTTTGTCACTCAGATTAATAATAAATTCTGTTTGGATTTATTTTATAAACACAAGTTGATGAAATTATTGGCACCTCTCTGTTAATGACCAAAAACCCAAAACAGTCACTGAAAGAACTCAAAACTAACAAGAGTAACAATAAATAAAAATAATAACCTGTCACTGCTTTGGAATTGTGGTTCAACAGAAATATTTAAAACAGAGCTGGAAAAAAACATTGGTATCTAAAACGAATGGACAGAGGTCGGACCACAGGGATGGAGGTTCACAGCTGAACCGTTGAGAGGTCAGAGGTCGTCCTGTCAAGATAACAAATTTTGCTGAATGATTAATTGTCTCAAAAATTATTGCGATAAACGATAATATTGTCTGAAGACCTTTTTACACTGATTTAATGGAAGTGACGTAAAAGAACATTTAACACTGGAGCTGATAAACAAAATAAACAAAACAACCAAAAACAAAATGGTTTCTCAGTCTCCATTAACAAAAATGTACTTGATAAAAACTAAACAACATAAAGCCAAAGTGGAAATAAATACTGCATTCAACCAAAAGACTGCAGATTATGAAGTCTGTATATTATGTTGCCCTTCAGTAATAATTAGATTTAAATAGAGAAGATGGGCACATCGACTACCTGATGCAATAATTCACACTACATGATTTTTGCTCCTATTTTTCCCCTTACAACAATCTTAGATCGTTGGTCTTTCTAAGATTGTGTGGTTTGTTATGGTAGATCATCGTTGCCGCTCCGATCTAAATCAGGGATTTTCCCCGACTGGGTGCTTTAACGCAGCCTGTTGAATGTGACAGGTAGCCAATCAGAAAGCTCGGATTCCCCTCCCTGTTTTCTGAGGGTAAATTATGGAGGGGAATGCCAGACAGCTGACACGGCGCAACCCGAAGTCCAGCGGTCATCGGAGATGATATGTGGAAACAACATTAATGTTTATTCAACATGCAAAGTATAGAAATGACAAGAGGAGGAGTTGGAGCCAAATTGCTACCAGTTGATAAACCCGGTAACTTTTCAGCTGTTCTTCGTTACGTGACGTAAATAGGTTCTAATGATTTTCATTCAGTCAGGACTTTACGCTGACACTAGCCACATGCATTGCAGGTAGATTGTAGTAAAGCATTGATTAATGCCTGGTTTTAAAATTAGTTCACTGGACTTGCAGCCATTATTTTGTGCCCATTGTTGGACACCACACGGCAGGACCGAACCCGATGGAACCGTTATACCTAGGATTTCTGTCGGCTAATGTTCGGTCTGTCAGGTTTTGAAAATGGGCCGACAATCGGCCGACAGCTCTAAGATCGGGTCGTCTGCGCTGGGCTTTACACTAAGGAAATGAGGTCAGAGGTCAGTAGAGAGCACCGGAGTTGAGCCTTTTTTCATTCGGTGTCATCAACAGAAAGAGAAAAAGGCCGGAAGAGACGATAATGCCGATAATTAAAATGAGGTCGATAGTTTTAATTTATCGTACGATTAATTGATTTACCGTTTATCGCGACAGGCCTAGTCAGAGGTTGTCCTTTCAGTCTTCCAGGTGGAAATAAGTTAATAAAACTATTAAAGCTGCAGAAGGAAAACTGATCATGACCTTTATGTGAAGGGATTTGCATAAGATTGACATAATACTGTAATAAACATGTTATAACTCCTGTTATGAACATGAAGGATGACATTTAGGAAAATATTGACACTTTAGTGCAAAGTTCACACTTTTAACAGACTTTTAATGCAATCTTTAGTACAACTTTGAACTAAAAATTTCAATATTTACTAAATGACACTTAATGACAACAGTCATAAATATTCATAATGACTCCTTCATGTTCATAGCAAGAGTTATATCATGTTTATTACAGTAATGTCAGTCTTATGCCCACCCCTTCACATCAAGTGTTAACAATAAAATAATAATAATAATAATAATAATAATAATAATAATAATAATAATGGTGACAAAAGACTGATTAAATGAGAGATAAAGCTCCACATAACAAACGTGTGTACAACTCAGTTTATATTCAGCCAATGTGAAAACAACAAACAGTTTTGTCATTAAATAAAAATGTAATTAAAATCCTCCGCAGCGTTTCCCTCGGTGCAGCCAAAGCCTGGCAGCCTCCAGGCTGAGCACTGAGGATCTATTTAAGGTTCCTTTAATGTTTAGCATTTCCAAGACTTCATAGCTGGTGTTTAGTTATTGTTAATAATGTTTAGTTATTGTTAATGTGTGCTGTTGTTAATAATGTTTAGTTATTGTTAGTAATGTTTAGTTATTGTTAATAATGTTTAGTTATTGTTAATGTGTGCTGTTGTTAATAATGTTTAGTTATTGTTAATAATGTTTAGTTATTGTTAGTAATGTTTAGTTATTGTTAATAATGTTTAGTTATTGTTAATGTGTGCTGTTGTTAATAATGTTTATTTATTGTTAGTAATGTTTAGTTATTGTTAGTAATGTTTAGTTATTGTTAGTAATGTTTAGTTATTGTTAATAATGTTTAGTTATTGTTAATGTGTGCTGTTGTTAATAATGTTTATTTATTGTTAGTAATGTTTAGTTATTGTTAGTAATGTTTATTTATTGTTAATAATGTTTAGTTATTGTTAATAATGTTTAGTTATTGTTAATAATGTGTGCTGTTGTTAATAATGTTTAGTTATTGTTAATAATGTGTTTGTGCTGTTGAATGTCAGTTCGTTGACATTTCACAGATTTGTACTATAGAAGTGCTTAGTTGTTGCCATCTAGTGGCAGAATTCATACACTACATTTAAGAGTCTGCTGTTTTTGATGATGTCATCAAAAGCAGACCAGGCAGGAGAATACAAAGCATGGTTTTCTCTCAGTAACACTGCGACTTCGATTTAGTTGGTCTTTTAAAGCCAACTAATTGTATGTATTCAATTTTGCAATGGATATTTTGTTGACTAAGAATAATTTAACCATTTATATGAAGCAATATTTCTTCTATAAGAACTTTTACAGCCTGGAGCTAATTATTTTCTCTGGAGCAAATTTATTGTACCTTTTTGTTCTCTATTGTTTGCTACTGTATTATTTCTGGAAGTTTGTATGTTTATTTCTCAGTTTTACCTACTCCAACTGGCTTCAGTAAAGAGTCAACGTAAGCACTCTTGTCTGTGTGGTCATTTTGGAGAGGAGTTTATCTGAATGTCAACTCCAACAAGGCGATGGAGGTTGAGGACATGACAGTAAAACAACACTTTCTGACAGACCACCTTCTACATTGGAAGAACTAGTCAACTAGAAAAGACCCAGCTCATCAAAAGTAAGCAAAGCGCTTTAGTCCTCATCATGTCAAGGAAAAGCTCCATATCAGGATCTGTTAAAACAAGATCACGCATCTCAGGCTCGTCTAAGCAGTCTACAAGCTGCAGCCAGCAAAGCAGCTGCAGAATTGGCATATGCAGAATCAGCGAAAGCGGAAGCAGTATTTGTTGAGAAAGAGATTAAACTGAGGCTACAACAAGCAGAGCTTGAGGCCTCAACACAGCTTCAAAAAACACATTTAGAGGCTTCACTGGATAAAGTTCGTTTGCAGAAAAGGGCTGCAGCTGCAGAAGCTAAAGCAGAAGTCTTAGAGTCAGCTGTGGAACAGCATATGGAGACGTTCAGTGAAATAGACGTTTCAAATGAGAATCCAGAATCACGCACAAAGGAATATGTAGAGGGAGCTATTCAAAGTGAAGGCATGCCTAAAATAAAATCCTACTCATGCGATACAGACCTGCAACCAACCCAGCATGGACCTATACATGACTCTGATCACAGAATCTGTGCACCAGAAATGGCATTGCCAGTTCAGCCAAAACCAGAACCTACTAGAATCTATCCATGACAGTGGGATCCAATCACCATTTCACAAAGCAGTCAAGATTAAATGAAAAATATATGCCAAAAATTGAGCAAAACACAAATTCTTTGGATAATCCAACAGACACTTTCTACAGTAGGCCAGAAACAGGACTGACAACTTGCCTTTGTCACAGAATGCTTGCTAAACCAATGATGGTCTGCAAATGAGTCAAGGTAATGAAAGTAAATGCATGTCAGACCTTGTTAGATTCATTGCACGACGTGACCTCATCTCCACAGGTCTCACACAGTTTAATGATCGTCCAGAGTGCTTTAGGGCCTGGAGAGCATCCTTTTTTAGTGCCATCAGAGATTTAAACCTCTCAGCCAATGAAGAGCTCGATCTTTTGTTAAATGGCTAGGGAGAGACGCAGCAGAACATAAGACAAGATAAGATAAGATAAATCTTTATTGTCATTGTCACAAGGACAACGAAATTCAAAAGGTGTCATCAGTCGGTGCATATGCCCAAAAACAAAAAATAACTGTCTCACAATTCACACACAACGCAAGAATAAAAAAAAAACACAAAATAAGAACGGCCACATTCTCACATCCATCATTCATGATGATTAATGGTTGTTTTTGATTGCATTTAGTTTTGTTATTGCTGTCGGGTAGAAACTGTCTCTGAGACGTTGGTTCTGGTTCTGGTTGCTCTGTATCTTCTGCCTGAAGGCAGCAGTGTGAACAGAGAAGGTCCGGGGTGAGAAGTGTCCTTTGTGATGTGTTGTGCTTTTCTTAGACAGCGGTCGCTGTGCAGGTCCTCCAGTGAGGGGAGAGGGCAGTCAATGATTTTTTGGGCTGTATTCACAACCCTTTGGAGAGCTTTCCTTTGAGCCGTAGTGCTGCTGTTATACCAGACGCAGATACAGTAGGTCAGTATGCTCTCTATAGAGCACTTGTAGAAGGACACCAGCAGCTTCTCCTTGATGCTGTTCCTCCTGAGAACCCTCAGGAAGTTCAGTCTTTGCTGGGCCTTTTTTATCAGCTCCAAGGTGTTCATGTTCCATGTGAGGCCCTGCTCAATGTGGACCCCCAGGAAACGGAAATCAGCTACCCTCTCCACACATTTTCCCCCAATGGTTAGTGGTGTAATGTCCGTTTTATTCCTCCTGTAATCTATTATGAGTTCTTTTGTCTTTGAGTTGTTGAGGAGCAGATTGTTCTCCCTGCTCCACACCACCAGCCGCTCCACCTCTCCCCTGTAGGCGGACTCGTCGCCTCCTGAGATGAGCCCCACCACTGTGGTGTCATCAGCAAACTTGATGATGGTGTTGCTGTGGTGGGCAGAGGTGCAGTCGTATGTGTACAGACAATAGAGCAGGGGGCTCAGCACACAGCCCTGTGGAGAGCCAGTACTAAGGCTGAGGGCAGTGGATGTATGTTTTCCCACCCTAACTCTCTGCTGTCGGTTGGTCAGGAAGCTCAGAATCCACATGCAGGTGGAGTGAGGGAGGCCCAGGTCCCCCAGTTTGTCCACCAGTCTGTAAGGGAGGATGGTATTAAAAGCAGAGCTGTAGTCTACAAAGAGCATCCGCACAGAGCTCCCCTGCTGCTCCAGATGTGACAGAGCAGCATGCTCAACATGCTAGACGTATAAGAACGGTGCATGTGAATTACCCTGAGTATGGACTCAGGGCAGTTTGGGATAGACTAAATGAGTGTTACGGGGCTTCAGAGGTGGTAGAGAACTCCTTGTTTAAAAGGTTGGAGAGTTTTCCCAAAATCTCTACTAAAGACCATCGCAAATTAAGAGAGCCTGGAGGTTTGTTAATGGAGATAGAGGCAGCCAAGGTGGATGGTGATCTAATAGGTCTGTGTTACTTAGACACGCCACCTGGTATTAACCCTGTTGTACAGAAGTTGCCATTCTATTTACAAGAAAAGTGGCTAACATCAGGATTTCAATATATAGAGGAACACAGGGTTCTCTATCCTCCATTCAGCTTCTTTGTGAACTTTGTGTAATCAAGCAAAAATGAGGACTGATCCCAGTTTTATGCTGACAACATTGAATAATGATTCAACTGAGCACCATAGGCAAGTCCTGAGAACTGATGGTCATAAGCCTCTCGCTGTACTGAAGACCGGGGTTTTTACTAAGACATTACCTGGACAGCAATGTGGCTCTGCTCAAACCAGTATTCCATCTGCAAGTAGACCCCTCACACCAGATGATCCAGCCAAATATTGTGTCCTACACAACAAACCTCATCCTCTTTCTAAATGTAGAACCTTGAGGGGAATGCTCATTGAAGAAAGAAAGGCAATTCTGAGAGCGGCTACGTCTGCAGCGTTTTGGGGAAAACTGAAGTCCTAAACCCTCTGCGACTTTACAGAACAGCTTTGTAACGACAAACTGAGCCTCAGACGAAACGAGCGATCTCTGATTGAGCCAGCTGCAGATGGTCCAGGAGGGCGGCGCTGTTCACAAACTGCCCGACTCATCATGCAGGGTTTAGAAACACATTCATGCAGCTGGAAACCATCTGAGCTTATCCCAGTACTTCCACTGAAAAAAATTAACTTCAGGGGTTATTACATTAACAAAAGAATATCATGTACTTTTAACTAAATAATTTCATATTTGAAACAAAAACATGATACAATCATGTTGGATAAACAAGAAATTCAACAACTTAACGTTTATGAAATTTAATCATGTTGAGATAACATGATTCATTATAGTCAGACTGATCTTGTGCTGAAGACGACGAGTGAGATCACGGGACATCACACAAGATCACGCAAGAAAATTGTTTTTTGTACCCAGGAAAACTCCAGCGGCAGTTATGAGAAGACAACATTTTTCTGGCAGAATTGTGCATGTATATATATATATGCACGATGTTGCTATGTTTGATCGCTTTTATGTAACTGATGTACTCATTCAGTGGCTAACATGTGCTAACATCACATGAAGTGATGGCTAGCTGGCAATTAATCAGCATTTCTCTACCATTGGCACCATTTTCTGTTTGTTCCATGCTTGTGTCAAAAAATGTAATAGAGGTGGTCATTGCATTTACCAAAAAAAACATGTTTTAACAAAATATTTTTATTTTTCAAAGGCAAATGTGATAAAATCATGTCAGATCAACATAAAATTCAACAACCTAGCATTAATAAAATGTATTCAAGTTGAGATAACGTGATTCAATTTAGTCAGATTGATCTCCTGCCGAAGAGGGTCTAGAGATCAGGAGATCACGCGAGATGCTAGCAAGATTATGGAAGATCACACGATGTAACTGTTTTGCGGCTGGGAAAACTTCAAGGTGATTTTAGTTACACATTAAACTATAGATATTTGGTTTTCTCTGCAGGGCAATATTGGCATTTAAGAACTGCACTGTAACAAATGGCTGTAAAAACTACAGCATGAAAATACAGCTTTTTATGGTGATGTGAAATGCGTATGGAAAGTATATGGGACGTGATTGGATCGCTGGATCAGGTGCGGAAATTTACACTTGTACTGTAAATTTTTTATGTACAGCTGCATTGTGGGATTTTTACTGGCTGTAGGTGAATGTTCACAGGCTAGAGGGCCAACAATGACTTTCACCGGGTAAGTACTTTTTAAAAAACATTATGTTGCAGTTTTGTGTTTGTGTACAAAAATATATTTTATGTGGTTATATTGAGCTACTATTGCTTGTTTGCTAAAGCTAACTTCGGTTATTTCTCAGCTAACATTATGTGCAGAACAAGTGCTTTTTACTTCACCTAGAATATGCAGATGGTTATATTCTGGTCTTTTTGTGGAAGTTATTTGAGGGTAGGATGTCTCAACTGTTTGTTTTATTTTCTCTCGCACATAGGACTGTCCACGTTAACGTGATTAACCAGAACATTTTAATGTGTTAATATTACATAACAGATCAATCGAACCAACTATTTTGAAATCAGAGCCTCTCTCCTGTTGAGGATTATCTAGTTCACAGCAACACGTTACACACAGGAGCTACGAACAGCGAAATACTTTTCCTGCGACTGCAGACAGACAGCAACAAGAGTTGAACAGTTTCAACAGTTTCTTGTGTTGGTCTTTAACCAACGTTGTGCACATCTAGTTTACTAGCCTGCAGTTTTATGTGCACGAATTACACCGGTCTTCACCGGCTGGATGAGGACAATATAGTGTCGCTTCATCACAGGAGATGAATATAGAGGAACATTTCTAAACCAACGTTAAAACAAACTGAGTTTCTATAAAACTTCCTGAATGTAAAAACCTGGAAAACTAAGAATCTTCAGACATGGTTGGTTTGAGACAAAACATTTTTTATAATGTGCATGTTTGATATGGGCTTCATGGTATCATGAAAGGGTGGGGCATCCAAGAACTAGAAATTAAAATAGATCTAATAAAATAGATCTTATCTATCAGTTGGCTCCTGAACATGTTTGGTACCACTTGTATGCATGTATAGTGGAGTAAATTTCTCTTAGTTGCTGTTGAGTATGGGAGATTACAAAAGCAAGATAACTGCTTGGATTTTAAATTGTTGGCGTGCAGCAAGAAGGGTTTACACAGCTGTGAGCATATTTACATTTCAAGCCTACAAAGTTAGGCATACATAGTGATTAATCAGCCAGTGCCAGATTCTGCTACGGGCAACACGGGCAACCGCCCAGGGTGGCATCTTGTGGGGGTGACAAGACCGACCTCTCACCCCTCTCACCGCCCTAGATACTCCAATTGTCTGTGTCTCACTGTAACTTACATCCTTCTGTCCATAGACTAATGGATGGAAGACATAGTGAGATATTTCCATCTTACTGGATCTGCCAACCTTAGGTCTACACATAAAGGTAAAGGTAAAGGTGTCTCTGTCTGCAAGCATAGTGTATGGATAGACAGAGAGGAATGTATCTGTCTATGGAAATGCCTCGGTGTACCTGAGTATTAAGTTAAAATTAAAACTAATATCACTGAACATTGTTATTTTTCAGGAAACAGCATCAAGCGGGTCCAGCAGCTCCTTCTGCCACCTAGAGTATTGTTTCATTAGTGAGAACTATGAGAACTATTTCAGTAATGCCTTTACAAAACATATTTGGTAGTTCACGGGCATCTAATCTAAAAATATAATATGTACTTAAAAACAAAAGGGTAATTTTAAACTGTCTCCCATCAGTTTCTAGGTGATTCATAGGCCTCAACCCAGAAAATGGAACAAAAGCTGCAAACGGAAAAGTGACATCAACCAACAGGACGACTTATGCAGAACACAGCAGTGAACCTGCATGTCTCCATTCTCCTCCTTCATGAACCAGTGGAACTTTTAAAATGGTAAAATTACACATTTACACACAATCAGCTCTCTTACTCCATCTTTCTCCCTGTCTGCCTTTTTCTCTGCCTGTCTCTCTGTATCTGTTCTGTCCATTTCTAATAGATAGACAGGAGGACAGAACAATGAAGGAAGGTCAGAGAGTCTGTCCACCAAATCTGTCCTTTTCATCCTGTCTGTCTTTAACTAATATGAATGCAGTTTAATGTTCTGTTTATCTCATGTATTAGAACATATTTTTCTTTCTTTATCTTCCAGCAACATTTTGATGATTTCTGGAGAAGTTCAGGACTGAGACAAACTCAGAACTCATCCAGGTTGGTTTGGTTTGACTGTTCACTAAATCTTAAACTTGCCCAAATGTTTAAGATTTACTGTTGGGGTTACAATAAAGTTTTGAAAAATATGTAACTTCAATATTTGACATTGCTGGATCCCTTTATTCCTTCAAAGGAAGAAAACGACATTTAACATTTTGACTGCAGGTTTTACATGAAAAGCTGGTAAAACATTATTTTTATGACTTTGACATGCAGTTTGGAAACTTTGACATTTGGGTACTTTTGTTTTAGAAAAGATTATTTAGTTCATTTTATTCAATGTCATATTATCACGATTGTAAATGTATCAGTTATGTTTTTAGATTTGACTATTTTTCACTTTGGTTGCAATTCTTGACTTCTGCAAATATTGCTGCTGCAAAATTCTGTGTTTTGTTTTGCTTCAGTTTGTCAGATTTAAACTGACAGTAAAATAAAGTGATTTTAAAATATACATGTATGTTTATTTAATTAGAAAAGTTTTTTTGTTTGTTTGTTTGGTAAATTAAGTTGCAAGTTCACATTTAAACTTTTAAAAGCTAGCAAAGTATAAAGTTTCATGAACGACTGTAAAATGACAACTTGTTGTAATTGTGACTAGTTTAAATGCTGTTCAAATGTCATATGGAGAGAGTTTATACCTTTTGCAGTAAAGTGCCTGCACTGCACAAAAGAAATGATTACAATTTTGAAAATACATTTCTGTTGTACCTGTTCTAATTGTTGAGTCTTCTTTCTACCCTTTCACCCAGTCCTGTCTTAAAACACTTTATGTAATGTAACTTAAAAAATGTCTTTGAATTAATGTAATTCAATCATGGAAAGGATTTCCACACAATTAAATAGCTTTGTTTCAGCATGAAGCATGTTTGTTGAGCTAACTTAATTTTCATGAGTTGGATCAATTTAATTAAGTAGTGTGAAAGTACCACTGCAAAATAAGTTGGTTTCAACTAAATTTGCATTAATCTTAATCAAGTAAAGTAAATTATTTTTTTCCAAAACATTGCAAATTAGTTGGTCGGGGTCTATTAAATTACATTGGGTCCAACTATAGTAAATGAGTTGAATCAAGCTTAATAAATTAAATTGAGCCAACATATTTGCTTTAAATTGGAGTAACAGAATTACATGGTGCTGAAATAAAGCAAAGTAATCAGGTGGAAATACTTTCCATGATTTTTTTTATGTTAATCCAAAGAGTTATCTTTTTCAGTGTCCCCAACAGTGTGGCGCCGCCACTGTTGGGGACACCAGACGCAGGACTTAATGACTGTCCTCTTTATTCAGACTCGACTGCTAAACAAGCCTCCGGTCACCAGGTGGCAGCAGCGTTCAAATGAATCCACAGGCTGCCTGTTCTAAACGGTAGAAGAGGTGATCTACAGCGTTAGACACAAGCGGATGTTTTGGAGCTGAGGTGAGTAAAGTTAGCATCTAGGCCCAAGCTAGGATACTTTTTCTAACTACAAGAATAAAGTCATGTTCTTATGAGAAGAGTTGTACTGTAAAATCTCTGAAAGACGAAAAGAAAAGTCTTTTGAATAAAATCTGACGTGAGGAGCTCAGCCAGCCTGGTTCTTTAAATCATCGTTTCAAAGTCCTGCAGCTGATTTGATTCTGATGTGTTAAAAGATTCAATATTTGGTGCGTGCCGTGGTGGCGTAGCGGTCAGTGCGACCCGTATTTAGAGGCCTTGACTCCTCGACGCGGCCGTCGCGGGTTCGACTCCCGGACCCGACGACATTTGCCGCATGTCAGTTTTAAAGTCCCTCCACTGGCTCCCTGTAGCTCAAAGAATAGACTTTAAAATACTGTTGTTAGTTTATAAATCACTGAACGGCTTAGCACCACAATACATTAAAGATCTGCTGTTGTTGTATCAACCTTCCAGACCTCTCAGGTTCTGGTTCTGGTTCTGCTCTGCATCCCCAGAACCAGAACCAAACGAGGAGAAGCAGCTTTCAGCATCTATGCACCACAAATTTGGAACAAACTTCCAGAAAACTGTAAAACAGCTGAAACACTGACTTCTTTTAAATGTTGACTAAAAACCCACCTGTTTAGGATTGTATTTGAAATGTAATCAATTACAAATTTATTGATGGAACCTGAATTAATGTCGTGTTTTGATTGTTGATTCTATATTGCTTTGTGATTCTGTGTTTGTAATGATGTAAAGCACTTTGAAATGTCTTGCTGCTGAAATGTGCTATACAAATAAAATTTGATTGATTGATCGATTGATTGATTGATTGATGTCTTCCCCCGTTTCCTGTCAGCCTGCTATTATATAAGGGACACTAGAGCCACAAAAGACCCCCTGGAGGGGTAAAAAAAAAGATTCAATATTTAAGTATTTGTTAAAGTAACACCAACCATAACTTTACAAAACCCTCAGTTTTCCTCATTTAGTGCAGTGTGATGTTCTCATAAAATTACAACTTTACTGTCATATTTAAATCAAACAAGCAAAAGTTCTCTCAGTCTGGCTCTCCTCCGTCGTGAACCAGCAGGACAAAGATGAAGCCTATTTACTGTCAACATAAACTTTTCATTTCTTCTGAGCAATGTTTCTGAACATTTTGCAGAAAAAATGTTTAAAAACTATACATTTTGAAAAACAAGCTGAAGAAGTTGACAAATAAGTTTTACACATTTTTTAAAAAATACTGTTGGTTTAAAAATGAACATCTCAGAGGATCATTTGCACTTTTTTCTTGTTAATCCCACAGATTGAGCAGTCTGGATTAAATGTTACTGATTGACTTAGTAAACTGAATGCAAAACATTAAAATGAGCCACTGCGGCTCATTTCAACGTTTTGATAATCGGGTCATAGACGGTGGAGTCAGATAAATTATTTAATATTTTCAGATTTAAAATAATTGGCGAGGGGCTGACGGTAAATAATCGAACCGCTGCCCTAGTGGGAAAAGTTTTCATCAAACACAGGAGTTGGTTTGTTTTAATTGCCATGTTTCCATTAAAGCTACAGAATGTAACTTTTATAAAAATTTCTGGGTTTCAGACTCGTGATCCGGATGACGTGCAAATTCAGATTGAGGTCAGGAAGTTTATTTCTCCAGTTCAAATCAGAACAAAATGGACCACAGTGAGCAGCTAACGCTCTAAATGGGCTGAAACAGACGAGGAATCTAAAAAAAATATGCGTATATTTAGGATATGATCCGTATTCTCTCTGTAAAAAAGACTTCTCTTATAATCTTGAGGATTTACCTCAAGGAATGCTCTTCGTGGACTTCAGCTCAGCATTTAATACCATACTTCCCCAACGTCTGGTGTCCAAGCTAGCAAACCTTGGGCTCCCATCAGCCACCTGCAGTTGGATCCTGGACTTCCTAACAGGTCGCTCCCAGAGGGTCAGACTGGGCCCCCACACCTCCACTGCTCTGAGCCTGAACACCGGATCGCCACAGGGTTGCGTGCTCAGCCCACTTCTCTACACCCTCTACACTCATGACTGTATCTCCAACCACCTCAGCAACAAGATCATAAAGTTTGCAGATGACACGACTGTTGTTGGTCTCATCTCAGGCGGGAAGGGGGAGCTGGAGTACAGGGATGAGGTGAAGCGGCTGTCAGAGTGGTGCAAAGTCAATAACCTGCTCCTCAACACCTCCAAAACAAAGGAGCTGGTGATCGACTTCAGGAAGAACAAAACGGACATCCAGCCTCTCACCATCAGTGGGACCTGTGTGGAGAGGGTCCCAGTGTTCAGGTTTCTGGGCATGGAGTTGGAGGACAAGCTAACCTGGAGCACCAACACCAAGGAGCTGCTGAAGAAGGCACAGCAGAGACTGTACTTTCTGAGAATACTCGAGAAGAACCGTCTCTCCTCAGACCTGCTGCAGGCCTTCTATCACTGCTCCATAGAGAGCGTGCTCACGTACGGTCTGTGTGTCTGGTACGGCAGCAGCACATCCGCGGACAAGAAGGCGCTCCAGAGGGTTGTTAGGGCAGCAGAGAGAACCATAGGCTGCCCCCTCCCCACTATGGAACAGATTTACACTTCCAGGCTCCACAAGAAAGTTTTGGACATTTTAAATGACTCTTCACACCCTGGCCATGGTCTCTTCCAGCTGCTGCCATCAGGCAAGAGATACAGAGCAATAAAAACCAGGACAAATCGCCTAAAAAACAGTTTTTACCCGATGGCAATCATGGCACTAAATTCAAAGGCATAAGAACTTCTGCTCTTGACACCACTTTGTTAAAAATGTCAATTCTGTTGCGACACCTCCAGGCGCTGCAACCATCTTCTGATGTCTAAGTTTATTTCTCATTTTGTACTATTTATTTCTTTATCTTTTTATGTATGTATGTTGTATATTATGTATATACACATAACCTGCATCTTAACTCGAGTCGAGCAAATCTCAATCTGGTTGTAATCTGTTGATGACAATGACAAATAAATCTGATCTTATCTGGAGCTTCAGACCTCAAATTATACGATGAGCCAGAAGAAAGTTTCCAAAAGCCTGGAGAATAAAATCCTTTAGTTTCAGGTTGGGTCAAATTTAGGACCAACAGAATCATTAAATGGCTGTGGACTGGTTTCTGCCGGGTGAGTAGTGAGTTGTGCTATTTAAGTAATTAGTCTATGATAACGATGCTACCGCTAACAACAAGCTAACCCAGGTTATTTCTATGAGCTTGGATCTCCTGGTAAATCATTTATTTAGCTTCTGTAAACCAAATTCATGCAGGAGTTGTAGGTTAATGTTGAGTGGTTGTAGGGTTCAGGTCCAATGCAGGTCATGGATTCGCTCCGACCTACAGAACCTCCGTGTTGGACTCAGACATGAACCGTGTGGGGGAACAGTCACAGCTCTCTGTCTGTAAGTTTTTAAAATTAACTCCCTTGTGACCGACTACCTTTGAAACAGGAAAATAACGTTTATCTTTCTCTCTATTAGAACGGCTGGAACAACCGTACAGGACTCAGACTTTAGGCTTTTTGATGCTGGATCAGCAGAAATAAATACGCTGCATTTACTTCCTGCCCTCCATCTGCACTGGGTGCTACGTTGCTACGTCGTCTGAAACCCAGCTATAGATCATTGATTTTTGAGAAGAGGGACAAAACATTTTCTATGGATAAAGCACAAAATTTGAATAAAATATACACAAAATATGATTTTTTCAAATATCTGACTAACCTGGGCCATGTGAACGTAACAATGTTTGCTGAATATTTTTTATTTTAAACATTGTAGTAGGTGGATGGTGTCTGTAAAATCCCTTGTCCTGGAGCAGAACTCAATACATTATAATAGTTTAAAACAATTAAAAGAATACTAAGATAATATATTATGACAATTAAGTATAGTATTCAAATAAATAATTATAAAAGTATCAATACATTTAATAAAAAATCATTTTTATATATTTTACACTCAATTAAAATTTGTCCCAAGTTTTTGTCAACACCGTCAGACATAAAAAGAATGTAAAAAAATCAGGCATTATTTGGGGCATCAGAACTTCTGAGGACCCCATGACCTCTTCCTTTCTCTTCCTTTGCTAACAGGGCTAGGCTAGGCTAGTTAGCTAAAGTTACTCTTTAGTTTTTCTTCAGTTTTATTCCTAAGTTGTTCGTCACAACCATGATGTGTCAACACCAGAACTGACAATTTACTAAATTTTGATGAAGTTTTGTGAACTAAATGTTTAATTTTAGAAAAGTATAAAGATTTCATGGACCTGATGAGCTACAATATGGCCTCCTTCAGAATAATATCATATAAATTGAGGTAGTTTGGCATTTTGTCAACTCTGTCAGAGTTTTTAACTGACATTGTGACTCTTTCAGTGATAATGTTGACAAATTTCACTTGAATGTGCAGTTAGTTCATTTCAATGCATTTTACATAAATGGTTTTACTTCTAGGGCTGGGCGATACATCGAGTATACTCGATGTATTGCGATATTTTCAATTCACGGTAGTTAAAATGGCTCTATCACAATCACCAATTGTTGTTCAAATAATAAACTTTCACCGTCAAATTCACTGCGAGTATGGTTTATCCAACACCCTATGAATGCATCACCAGCCCACCAGCCCCGTCCCTCCCAACCTGAAAATTTTCTACCAATCAGGCTGCGCGGAGAAAACAAGCAACATGGTGACAGCGAGAGTTTGAGGCGAGCGGCTGAATGAGACGGAAACTGAAGAGAAATCAGATGAACTGTGTAGGTGTGAAGAGAAACAGCTGGATCAATAATCTGGCAGCGGTTTAGATTTTATATGGAGGATGTCGTACAAAATGAGGTCATTTACAAAACATCCTATAAAACTATTGAAACAAAAGGTTGAACCGCAGATTTATTCCCCATAATCAGATTATTCTTTTCCCTGCCGTTCATATCCATAGAACTGGTTAACGTGAAACCTGGAGACGTAGCTAGGATTCATTTAGTGCTATGAATGGGAAAAATAACTCAAAACTACTCATTCTTTTCTCTCGCTCTGTCGGCTTTACGCTACACGTAGACTCGTTGCCATAGCAACTGACAACAATGCAACTTTACGTATCAGGATTCAAAACCAAAAACACTCAAACATTTTCCACATACAGCAAAACATTCAGTTCATTACAGTTTTATGCTTTTAGACTTGATGTGTATTTTGCTTCTATTAACAAGTGATTGCTGTGGTTGATTAGCAGCTGCTGCTATTAGCCATGCTAACACAGGGGTGGTTGATTAGCAACCGCTGCTATTAGCCATGCTAACACAGCGGTGGTTGATTAGCAGCTGCTGCTACTAGCCATGCTAACAGAGGGGTGGTTGATTAGGAACCGCTGCTATTACCCATGCTAACACAGCGGTGGTTGATTAAATAATTTAAACACCTGCTCTACTGATGACCTGTCTAAAACACACCTTATTCCACGGCTCATCTATTTAAGTTTGTCAAAGTCAAGCATAACTGACCTACTTCCTTCTCCCTCGCAATTTTTTTTCTTAGTTAAAACTTATTTCTCATCTTGTTAACTAGTCTTAGTGTAGACAGTTCACAGCGAAACACTGCATCCCTTTTTATATGAGATTGCATTTAAGTGTAGCAGGGAAATGGGGGCGGGAACGTGAGTGGGTGACTTCATGCTGCAAGGAGTCTAGTTTAGAATAACTTTGAAGCTCATTTAAGAACATCGTGATATATATCGTGTATCGTGACATAGTAAAATTATATCAGGATATTAGATTTTCCTCATATCCCTCAGCCCTAATTACTTCAGATGTATCAAGTTTTTCTTTTTACTCACTCATGGACTTTATGTTTTTTGTTTTAAATAACGTTTCCTTTGTTTCTTGAGAAGCATTTGTCTGTAAAACTGAGTAAAAATATCACTAATATGGTCATTAAAAATAATGTTATATTTATTTTTGTCAGATGATGAGAAAGTTCTGGATCAGGTCCATTAAAAATGTAATTTTCAAAGAAAATGTTGCAACTGAGAGCCTGCACCCTAGCATCTTTACATTTCCAAAACATTATTCGTCATATTTGAATACATAAGCTTGAGGAATAATTACATTTTGTGGGGGGGGGGGATTTAAACCCATTTTGTCCCACTTTTCAAGAATCACTCAAATGTTTTTTACATATCTGCTAAAAATGCCTCCATGTTGTGACAGGAAGAACAAATGCACTACTCAGTCAGAAACAACCAATCAGAGCCAGGAGGCAGGTCTTAGCGCTGTCAATCACCCTCGTGTACGCTCTTCCCCACCTTTCTCTCAGCCTTCATAAATGCCAAGCTAGTTAGCGGGGCAATGATGACTATGGATAAACTGTTGAGCACATTAAACAGCACGTACATGAGGGTGATTGATATCGCTAAGACCCGCCTCCAGGCTCTGATTGGTTGTTGTTCTGCAGATGGTAATAGCAGCTGAGGGAGGAGGTGAGGAGATCCATCTTTTCACAGATTATTTCTCATAACCTGTTACAACATGGAGACAGTTTACCAAAACCATAAAATTTTTTTTTATAAAAGTTCATACTGCAGCTTCAAGCCAATTTATTTCCTTAATTCCAATTTTAACAATTTTATAGTCGATGGAACACGGCTGGTGTCCGATTGCATGTTCAGTAGTTTGAGCCAAACTGGACGCCATGGGAGACGAAGCGGGAAAACTTTCCATCCGACCGGCTCAGCATTCACCAGGGAGCAACCGCCCTCACAAAAACATCACATGAAAATCACATGTGGTTCACATGTTCCACATGTGATAAAGTATTTTGTTCATGTGATCCATAGTTTATTCAACATGTGGTCACATATTTCTCACATTACCTTAGTTTACATGCCTCTGGCATAACTTAAATAAATATTAAGTTATGCCAGAGGAATAAACTTCAACTTTAAGACAAAGCAACACTTATATTTATGTGTTAATAGAAATATTTGATAATAATGTAAAGTATATAGTTAACTAAAAAATAACCAACTGGTGTGAAATGCTTTATAAAATAAAATAATACAAAATAAAGTGTTTAAGTCTGAGCTATTATATATATACAGTATATGTATGTATATATATATATATACTCACATCGACTCACTGATCCACACCACCAGGATCTACAGCACGGACATTGGGATGTCATTCGGACTAGAGAAGTGTGGTCGGCTGATCACCAAGAGGGGGAAGGTCATCCGCACAGAAGCGGTCTCACTCCCAGAAGGAACAATAGCAGACATAGAGGACAGTTACAAGTACCTAGGTATACCACAAGCAAATGGCAACCTCGATGAGGTCACAAGGAAAGGAGCCACAGCTAAATACCTCCAACGAATAAGGCAGGTCCTGAGAAGCCAGCTCAATGGCAAGAACAAAATTTGTGCGATAAACAGCTATGCCTGCTGGCGTTCTGACTAAAACCAGGAAGATAGAGCACATAACACCAGTTTTAAAGTCCCTCCACTGGCTCCCTGTAGCTCAAAGAATAGACTTTAAAATACTGTTGTTAGTTTATAAATCACTGAACGGCTTAGCACCACAATACATTAAAGATCTGCTGTTGTTGTATCAACCTTCCAGACCTCTCAGGTTCTGGTTCTGGCCTGCTCTGCATCCCCAGAACCAGAACCAAACGAGGAAAAGCAGCTTTCAGCATCTATGCACCATGAATTTGGAACAAACTTCCAGAAAACTGTAAAACAGCTGAAACACTGACTTCTTTTAAATCTCAACTGAAAACCCACCTGTTTAGAATTGTATTTGAAATGTAATCAATTACAAATTTATTGATGTAACTTGACTTAATGATTGATTCTATATTGCATTGTGATTCTGTGTTTGTTATGATGTAAAGCACTTTGAAATGCCTTGCTGCTGAAATGTGCTATACAAATAAAATTTGATTGATTGATTGATTGATGCCCTGCCAGTAATCAGACACCCTGCTGGAATAATTAGCTGGCCAAAGGAGGAGATAAAAGTCACGGATATTAAGACTAGAAAACTACTAACAATGCATGGAGGGTTCCATCCCAAATCCAGCACCCTGAGACTGTACATGAGCCGCAAGGAAGGAGGCAGAGGACTAGTGAGTGTGAGAACCACAGTCCAGGACGAAACAACTAAGATCCATAAATACATCAGGGACAAAGCCTCAACAGACAATGTGCTCAGTGAATGTCTCAGACAACAGGGAACGGAGGTTGAGGTGCCAGAGATACCATCATGGCAGGACAAGCCCCTACATGGGATGTACCACCAGCAAATAACCCAAGTGGCTGATATCAGTAAATCCTACCAATGGCTGGAAAAAGCTGGACTCAAGGACAGCACAGAGGCCCTCATCCTGGCCGCCCAGGAACAGGCCCTAAACACCAGAGCAATAGAGGCCCAGATATACCACACCAGACAAGACCCAAGGTGTAGGTTGTGCAAGGAGGCCCCTGAGACAGTCCAGCACATAACAGCAGGGAAAGCGTACATGGAACAACATAACCAAGTTGCAGGCATAGTGTACAGAAACATCTGTGCAGAATATGGACTGGAAACCCCGAGATCAAAGTGGGAAACACCGCCAAAGGTGGCGGAGAACGCCAGAGCTAAGATCCTGTGGGACTTCCAGATCCAGACAGACAAAATGGTAATGGCGAACCAACCAGACATTGTCGTAGTGGATAAACAACAGAGGAAAGCCGTTGTGGTAGATGTAGCGATACCAAGCGACTGCAACATCAGGAAAAAGGAGCATGAGAAACTAGAGAAATACCAGGGCCTCAGGGAGGAACTGGAGAGGGCCTGGAAGGTGAAGACCACAGTGGTGCCTGTGGTCATCGGGGCCCTCGGGGCAGTCACCCCCAAACTGGACCAATGGCTACAACAGATCCCAGGAACAACATCAGACATCTCAGTCCAGAAATGCGCAGTCCTTGGCACAGCCAAGATACTGCGCAGAACCCTCAAGCTCCCAGGCCTCTGGTAGAGGACCCGAGCTCAGAGGATAAGAACCACCCGCGGTGGGTGAGAAGGGAATTTTTTATATACATATATATACATATATATATACATATATATATATGAATATATATATATGTATATATATACACTGCCTGGCCAAAAAAACAGTCACCACCTGGATTTAACTAAGCAAATAGGTACAAGCCTCCTATTGGATAAGTACTGCATAGGCGATTATCTTTCAGCTGGCAACAAGTTATTTAACCCCAGCTGATGCAATGAGTAACTCCTCATTTCTTAAACAACCATGGCAAAAGACGCATCCTGTGGTCGTGGAAAAGACGTTAGTCTGTTTAAGAAGGGTCAAATCATTGGCATGCATCAAGCAGAGAAAACATCTAAGGAGATTGCAGAAACTACTAGAATTGGGTTAAGAACTGTCCAACGCATCATTAAAAACTGGAAGGATGGTGGGGAACCATCGTCTTCCAGGAAGAAATGTGGTCGGAAAAAAATCCTGAATGATCATGATCGGCGATTACTTAAACGTTTGGTCAAATCAAATCGAAGAAAAACAACAGCAGAACTCAGGAGTATGTTTAATTGTGAACGCAAAAGCATTTCCACACGCACAATGCGAAGGGAACTCAAGGGGTTGGGATTGAACAGCTGTGTAGCCTTAAGAAAACCTCTAATCAGTAAGGCTAACCAGAAAAAAAGGCTTCAGTTTGCTAGGGAGCATAAAGATTGGACTCTGGAGGAATGGAAGAGGGTCATGTGGTCTGATGAGTCCAGATTTACCCTGTTCCAGAGTGATGGGCGCATCAGGGTAAGAAGAGAGGCAGGTGAAGTGATGCACCCATCATGCCTAGTGCCTACGGTACAAGCCTGTGGGGGCAGTGCTATGATCTGGGGTTGCTGCAGTTGGTCAGGTCAAGGTTCAGCAACATTGTGTGCCCAAAGAATGAGGTCAGCTGACTACCTGAATATACTGAATGACCAGGTTATTCCATCAATGGATTTTGTCTTCCCAAATGGAACGGGCATATTCCAAGATGACAATGCCAGGATTCATGGGGCTCACATTGTGAAAGAGTGGTTCAGGGAGCATGAGACATCTTTTTCACACATGGATTGGCCACCACAGAGTCCAGACCTTAACCCCATTGAGAATCTTTGGGATGTGCTGGAGGAGGCTTTGCGCAGTGGTCAGACTCTCCCATCATCAATACAAGATCTTGGTGAAAGATTAATGCAACACTGGATGGAAATAAATCTTGTGACACTGCAGAAGCTTATTGAAACAATGCCACAGCGAATGCGGGCTGTAATCAAAGCTAAAGACGGTCCAACAAAATATTAGAGAGTGTGACCATTTTTTGGTGGCGACTTTTTTTTGGCCAGGCAGTGTATAATACAGTTGGTGAGGATGCTCTCAATGGTGCAGCAGTAGAAGTTCGTGAGGATCTCTGAGGACAGGTGGTTCTTCCTCAGGGTCCTCATGAAGAAGAGGCGCTGATGCGCCTTCTTAATGAGTTTGGAGCAGCTGGTCGTCCAAGTCAGGTCCTCGGAGATGTGGACTCCCAGGAACTTAAAGGTGTCCACACGCTCCACCACTGTCCCCTTAATGTGGATGGGTGGATGTGGGTCAGCGTTCCTCCTGAAGTCCACAATAAGCTCCTTGGTCTTCTCGGTGTTCAGCTGCAGGTTGTTTTTGTCGCACCACTCAGCCAGACGGTCTACCTCCTCCCTGTAAGCGGCCTCGTCATTATCTCTGATGAGGCCGATCACCGTGGTGTCGTCTGCGAACTTGATGATGGCGTTAGAGCCGTGGACAGGTCTGCAGTCGTAGGTGAAGAGGGAGTAGAGGAAGGGACTCATCACACAGCCTTGTGGCACTCCGGTGTTTATGATGATGGTGGATGAGAAGTGGTTGTCCAGCCGGACATGTTGAGGTCGACTGGTCAGGAAGTCGAGCAACCAGTTACACATGAGTGGACTGATGCCGAGGTCTGTGAGTTTGGTAATGAGTTGTGATGGGATGACAGTGTTGAATGCTGAACTAAAATCTAAGAACAGCAGTCTGGCGTAAGTGTTCTTACTGTCCAGGTGAGAAAGGACAGAGTGCAGCGCTATAGAGACTGCATCCTCTGTGCTCCTGTTCTGCCTGTATGCAAATTGGTGGGGGTCTAGTGTGGGGGGGAGACAGGATCTGAGGTGTGCTAGGACCAGCCGCTCCAAGCACTTGGTAATGATGGGGGTAAGGGCTACCGGGCGGTAGTCATTGAGTCTGGTTGGGTTGGGATTCTTGGGGATTGGGACGATGGAGGTAAGACTTGAAGCAGGTCGGTACCACAGCGCGGGCCAGGGACAGGTTGAAGATGTCCATCAGCATCCTGCCAGCTCCCCAGAGCACGTTCTGAGGACATGTCCAGGTATGCCATCAGGACCCGCAGCCTTGTGGGATTTAATCCTGCTCAGAGCCGCTCCTACGTCAGTGGGGAGGAAAGTCAGTGGCTGTTGGCCTGGGGTGGTAGCTGCTTTGGTTGCAGTTGTGGTATTCCCTCTCTCAAAACGAGCATAGAAGTTGTTAAGTTCGTTGAGGAAGGAGACATCAGTAGAAGCGGGGGTGGTTTTGGGGTTCTTGTAGTCTGTGGGAATCTGAAGGCCTTGCCACATACGTCGGGGGTTGGCGTTAGAAAAATGATCCTCCACTTTCCTTTTGTAGTGGTGTTTGGCCTTCTTGATTCGTGAATGATGCTGCATGTGAATGTTTACAGCATCACGTTGATTTGAGACAGAGCGTCTGACTTGCTGAGGTCTAACCGCTCGCTCTTTAAAAACATGAACAATTTTAAGGAACGGAAACCAAAATCACCAGACAACCTCCGACTTTATCCACAGCCAGGATTAACGATATGTGGCAACATCTAGTTTCACTACAGCTACAGCAACACAAGCCAACAAGGTGAGTAGAACTGCCAAAAATATTTACAACAGCCAGTTTCAACACCAGGTGAAGTGAGGAAAATAAGTATTTGAACATTCTGCCACTTTGCAGGATCTCCCAGTTGGAAATCATGGAGGCTCTGAAGTTTTCATCTTGGCTGCAAGTCAGCTGAGAGACATAATCTAAAAAATAATCTGGAAATCACAACGGATGATTTTTAAATCATTTATTTGTGAGCTACAGCGCACGCGATTAACCTGAACTTTTTTTTTTTAACCCTCCAGGGGTCTTTTGTGGCTCTAGTGTCGCTTATATCAGCGGTCCCCAACCTTTTTAGTGGCGCGGACCGGTCAGCCCTTCGCAATTTTGCTGCGGACCGGCGGGGGGAGGGCAAGCAGCACTCCGATGTTGTTTTGTTACTCATTCTGCTGCAAGTTGGCTCAATTTTGACGCGCAAGACGTAACCGGTAAAATCCGGTTTAGGATTTTCAAAATAAAAGATCCGGAAGTAGTTTATTATTTCTTGCGGGCCCGGTACCAATTGGTCCCGGTCCGCGGCCCGGTGGTTAGGTACCACTGCCTTATATGACAATAGGCTGACAGGAAAGGGGGAAGGAGAGGAGGGAAGACATGCGGCAAATGTCGCCGGGTCCGGGAGTCAAACCCGCGACGGCCGCGTCGAGGACTGAAGGCCTCCAAATACGGGTCGCGCTAACCGCTACGCCACCACGGCGCGCCCTAACCTGAACATTTTAATGCGTTAATATTACATAACACAGATCAATCGAACCATCTATTTTGACATCAGAGCCTCACGGACGGTTATCTAGTTCAGTGTTTTTCAACCTCTGCGCCACGGCACACTAGTGTGCTGTGGAAATTATCCAATTTCACCTAATTGGTCTAAAAATATTTTTTGAAAACTAATTAATTATCTGCAAATAATATGCCATTTTCGAGTGTCTGTGCTGTAGTAGTCACCAGCGGCGAAATCATGTAATTTCCTTATCACTAGATGGCAGTAGGTACATAGCATTGTACGTTAAAACAAGAGAAAAGACCTTTTTCACGACAACCGGAAGCTGCATCTGAAAGGGCTGGGGCACTTCCTGTTTTGGCGACTGTAATCCAAGTACTCTGAAAAACGTCTCTCCTCCTCCTTTTCATCAGCCTTACTTAATTTGCCAGCACTTTCTTTCGCTGATGCGGATTAAACCGCAGCGGCGAATTCGACCACCAACAAATGTGTGACAGGAAACAAGTTCTTCCACGAAGAATATATCCACAGCTATCAAGGTAAGAAAAGACGTAGCTTAGCGAGCTAACCGATAGCTACAATATATGAACACAAACATCGTAATGAAGCCTAACTTAGTTTGCTAAATTACATGGAATATTGGAGACAGACGTAGTTTAAACTTTTCAATTATATTCTGACATTCTGAAATGTATTTGCCAGTACAGTTTGGGAAAAACAGCATGCTAGAACTTAGCTATGAGATACTAGACGACGCTTGATGTTGAAACTTTACTTCTGCAGCCTGTAGTGTCAGATATTGTTGAGGAACAGGAAGTTGTCAGAGCTAGATGCTTCAGATCCATGAAGAAAAATGAGGAACCGCACAAGCTGCAGGTTTGAAACAGTCAGAAACCGGTTGGCTCTTGGTCGTTAGTTCAGTTCCTGTTCATATTTGACAACTAAAGAACTTTTAAGTACGATTTCTGGACTCAGAGCTTATTCTAACATCTTCCAGTTCAGAGGTTACTATTTGTTTTCTGTTTCTGTTGTAACACAGTCTGTTTTTTTTCTGCTGTTGTTGAACCTTCAAACTAGAATCTATTACTTGTTTAAAGCTAAACATGCTATATGTATTGGTGTATATATGTGTTGCTAAAACACTTGCCTATTTTAGATATCACTGGGTGTTAGAAAAGAAAAGGCTGAATTATTGGATTATTCCTGTAGCTGTGCAGCTGGTAAAGGATTTTGCAATCATGTAGTTGCACTTCTTTACCAAACTGCACACTACTGCCAACTCCAGCTGCCAACTGATCCTCCTGCACAAGTGATTTACAAAAATGGCACAGACCAAGGTTACAGGTAAGAAAAACACAGAGGAACACTGTCCTATGGTATGTGATATCCTACCATATACTAAATTACATATACTGTCATATATATGATCCTAAAATAACAGTACTATAGTTATGTACACAATTCATTCCTCCTTTGATTGTGTCGCAGCCATTTAGGTTCCTTTCCCACTTGTATTTTATAAGTGCCGTATAAAATGTGTTGTAATCTCAATATTACTTGTGTCAAATATAATTTCTCTCATAATTTGTTTGGAAAATGTCTTTTTTGTAGGCAGTGAAAAAAATACAGGCTCAATTGCTGTCAATTAGTTTTATTTGCAAGTTGGGTAAAAATCTAAACGGTGCCAAATCAGTCCCATTATGTGCTAACAAATTGCTCAACCATCCCTTTATTTGTTCTTTAGTTTGACATCTTTCTGTGTATTTCTTGTAAGGGGAAACATCCTGAACCTGTCAGCGACGTGGTGGGGAAAAGATATCTGCACTCCACACTTTATAATACACAGGTATGACTTTTGGTTTATTTTTTTGTACCTATGTTTCCTTTGTCAAAACTTATTATGATTTTGTCACTGATGTTTGTAGGACCACTTCCAGATCCCGACATTCTGGCATCAGGAGAAAAACTACACCAGCTGCAGTCCCAACCACTTATGGCTGACTGCTGCCAAGGAGTTCCCCGTTCTGGCAGCAAAGCTATGTTAACATTGCTCCCATTTTCCACAACACATCTGTGGGAAGTGAGCTTCTCAAGTCTGGCTACTATAAAAACTAAAAACAGAGAGAGACTGAGAGCTGTTGAGGAAGAGCTTTGTGTGTGTCTTTTTTTAATTACTGCTATAGGCTATCATTTGTTTACATTTTTGGTTGGTGGTGTGATTTTTTCAATAAGAACAATGTACTCAAAAAAGGTTGAAAAACACTGATCTAGTTCACAGCAACACGTTACACACAGGAGCTACGAACAGCGAAATACTTTTCCTGCGACTGCAGACAGACAGCAACAAGAGTTGAACAGTTTCAACAGTTTCTTGTGTTGGTCTTTAACCAACGTTGTGCACATCTAGTTTACTAGCCTGCAGTTTTATGTGCACGAATTACACCGGTCTTCACCGGCTGGATGAGGACAATATAGTGTCGCTTCATCACAGGAGATGAATATAGAGGAACATTTCTAAACCAACGTTAAAACAAACTGAGTTTCTATAAAACTTCCTGAATGTAAAAACCTGGAAAACTAAGAATCTTCAGACATGGTTGGTTTGAGACAAAAAATTTTTTATAATGTGCATGTTTGATATGGGCTTCATGGTATCATGAAAGGGTGGGGCATCCAAGAACTAGAAATTAAAATAGATCTAATAAAATAGATCTTATCTATCAGTTGGCTCCTGAACATGTTTGGTACCACTTGTATGCATGTATAGTGGAGTAAATTTCTCTTAGTTGCTGTTGAGTATGGGAGATTACAAAAGCAAGATAACTGCTTGGATTTTAAATTGTTGGCGTGCAGCAAGAAGGGTTTACACAGCTGTGAGCATATTTACATTTCAAGCCTACAAAGTTAGGCATACATAGTGATTAATCAGCCAGTGCCAGATTCTGCTACGGGCAACACGGGCAACCGCCCAGGGTGGCATCTTGTGGGGGTGACAAGACCGACCTCTCACCCCTCTCACCGCCCTAGATACTCCAATTGTCTGTGTCTCACTGTAACTTACATCCTTCTGTCCATAGACTAATGGATGGAAGACATAGTGAGATATTTCCATCTTACTGGATCTGCCAACCTTAGGTCTACACATAAAGGTAAAGGTAAAGGTGTCTCTGTCTGCAAGCATAGTGTATGGATAGACAGAGAGGAATGTATCTGTCTATGGAAATGCCTCGGTGTACCTGAGTATTAAGTTAAAATTAAAACTAATATCACTGAACATTGTTATTTTTCAGGAAACAGCATCAAGCGGGTCCAGCAGCTCCTTCTGCCACCTAGAGTATTGTTTCATTAGTGAGAACTATGAGAACTATTTCAGTAATGCCTTTACGAAACATATTTGGTAGTTCACGGGCATCTAATCTAAAAATATAATATGTACTTAAAAACAAAAGGGTAATTTTAAACTGTCTCCCATCAGTTTCTAGGTGATTCATAGGCCTCAACCCAGAAAATGGAACAAAAGCTGCAAACGGAAAAGTGACATCAACCAACAGGACGACTTATGCAGAACACAGCAGTGAACCTGCATGTCTCCATTCTCCTCCTTCATGAACCAGTGGAACTTTTAAAATGGTAAAATTACACATTTACACACAATCAGCTCTCTTACTCCATCTTTCTCCCTGTCTGCCTTTTTCTCTGCCTGTCTCTCTGTATCTGTTCTGTCCATTTCTAATAGATAGACAGGAGGACAGAACAATGAAGGAAGGTCAGAGAGTCTGTCCACCAAATCTGTCCTTTTCATCCTGTCTGTCTTTAACTAATATGAATGCAGTTTAATGTTCTGTTTATCTCATGTATTAGAACATATTTTTCTTTCTTTATCTTCCAGCAACATTTTGATGATTTCTGGAGAAGTTCAGGACTGAGACAAACTCAGAACTCATCCAGGTTGGTTTGGTTTGACTGTTCACTAAATCTTAAACTTGCCCAAATGTTTAAGATTTACTGTTGGGGTTACAATAAAGTTTTGAAAAATATGTAACTTCAATATTTGACATTGCTGGATCCCTTTATTCCTTCAAAGGAAGAAAACGACATTTAACATTTTGACTGCAGGTTTTACATGAAAAGCTGGTAAAACATTATTTTTATGACTTTGACATGCAGTTTGGAAACTTTGACATTTGGGTACTTTTGTTTTAGAAAAGATTATTTAGTTCATTTTATTCAATGTCATATTATCACGATTGTAAATGTATCAGTTATGTTTTTAGATTTGACTATTTTTCACTTTGGTTGCAATTCTTGACTTCTGCAAATATTGCTGCTGCAAAATTCTGTGTTTTGTTTTGCTTCAGTTTGTCAGATTTAAACTGACAGTAAAATAAAGTGATTTTAAAATATACATGTATGTTTATTTAATTAGAAAAGTTTTTTTGTTTGTTTGTTTGGTAAATTAAGTTGCAAGTTCACATTTAAACTTTTAAAAGCTAGCAAAGTATAAAGTTTCATGAACGACTGTAAAATGACAACTTGTTGTCATTTTACTACAGGACTGCTGTAATTTTATTATGATAAAATTGTGATGGAATCACAGTAACCATGTTATATAATTACTGTGCTATTTTAAAAGAAATTACAGTTAAACTAATCAAATCAATAAAACTGTAAAAACATTACAGTAAAGTTACTGTAATTTCTTTACCAGAGCAACCTGCTGCCAATAAGTTACTGTAAATTCTACAGCGACGTTTTTTACAGTGTAGTTATTAAGGCTACCGACCTTACAAGCTTGTGCCTTAATTACCGGCAAAAGGGCAACAGATAATCAGGAATCAGACCTGATTATCTGGGTCATAAACCCAGAGAAACACATTGCAAGCAGCACAGCCACTTTTTGGTCAGCATATTTCAGATGTTCTGCTGTAAAGCTATCAGAACCTGTTGCCTTATTCTCACACCAGTAGCCTGGTCCACTTCAGTAGGGCTTATTATAACAGCATCACTCTTAGCAATGTTTCCCAATCCATGGGTTCACTTTTTACACAGTTAAATAAGGTTATGTCTCCATAGATCTGCTGGATTATAAGCCTCAGATATACCTTCTATAGAGCAGTGGTCCCCAACCCCCGGGCCGCAGCCCGGTACTGATCCATGGACCAATTGGTACCGGGCCGCGCAAGAAATAATTAAATATTTCCGTTTTATGTATTATGTGAGTCTGGAGGATCTTTTATGTTGAAAATCCTTTAACCGGATTCTCTCGGTTCCGTCTTGCCGCCAACATGGAGCCACAAGCAGCAAAATGAGTCAGAAACGGATCAGATTGTTTGTAAAGTTTCTTTGTGAAGGGAAAAGGCCCAGAGAAGAGCCAGGAGGATGGATTTATCCCAGCAGGTGATTCCCACAGTCCAAGCTCTGCATGATATGGTGACCGGATGTTAACGAGGCAATGAAGCTTCAAGCTGCTTCTCCACTAGAGACCAAGAACCCTGAGCATCAGCAACACTTCCGGTCTCATCGTCTCTCATCTCTCCCAGATGGACCGTCTGGTTGCAGAGAAACAAGCTCAGGGCTCCATTAGTCGTTATCCTGAGTTAAAGTTTTCACCAAAGTAAAATGTTTGTTTTTGTGGCGCATCTGTATCTTATTTTGAAGGGATATGTAAACGTTACCATAGCGACCCGAGTCAGAGAGCGTTAGGGCAGTGGAGAGACGAGAGGAGAGGAGCTTGTGAGTTTTAGGTCTGGTTCACACCATTTAAGGATTGTGGGCCGATTTTCCAAACCTCTGTGACCACAGAGCCGATAAAAGTCCAACAGGTTCGGTCGGTTCGTGAGTCCAGCAGCAACACACCACAGAACCGATTCCAGAAGAAAATCCAGTAAAACCCCAACAGACCAAACATGAATGTAGAATAATCAAACAGGATGATGATGTAGAAGCAGCAGTGATAGTTTGTGGCTCATTTTAAACAATAAAAGACGAAACAAAAAGAAAAGACGTTTGATAAAAGATGGCGGAGCAGCCGCTCTATTTGCTGCTCTATGATTTGGAGGTGAGTTATGTTTTTTGTAGTTAACATTTTTAACTGAATAATCCTAACCACATATAATAAACATATAGAAAATGACCTTTACATATAGTAATAAACATTTCCACATATCACCTCCGATGTCCACTGGATTCTCAGTTGCCATGACAACTGTCTGGGATTCCCCGCCGTTCTTACGTCACCGCGCTTTCTGATTGGCTACATGTCACATTCAACAGGCTGCGTTTCGCACCCAGTCAGTAAAAACATCACAGGCCCGATTTTAGTTCGGCCATATTCAACACACCACCGCTAACACACCAACATGCAGAAGCATTATCTGACGGTCCTCCCCCCCCCGGTAATAAAAAGGTTGGGGACCGCTGCCCTGTGGTCCCCAACCTTTATCTGGGGTTAGGGTAAACAACCTGCATTTACTGGGGAGAAATGCAGCAGACCTGTTTAAGGCTCGGACATCATTCCAAAAGCCAGTGGCATTATTACAAAACAGATTTTCAGCCATGGATTCTGCTCAAATTTGGAAATGTATCAAATAGCATATTTAAACTTTGCACTGGTGAGTTTTTTATAATCTAGGAGAGTCCCATCTCTTGGGACTCTACCTGCTTGTACTCACATCCTATATGCCTGTTTAGCTTCTGAATGGTTTCTTGACATGTTTATTCCAACCTGGTCTGATGTTATTAGCCTTTCTGCATGTAAGTTTGTACTCTCATACATGGAATAAACAATGCCATCATTCATAGTATGTGAGAAATATCACTGCAATTAACATGTGAGCACATAATAGATTGAAGAGGAAGATTTATTTTAGTCAAAAGAAGATCAGTTTTCATATGATATGCTAATAAGTCATCTTTAGAGAGTCTGGACCATTTACATTTAACTGTGACTATTTGCCCCCTATATAAACTCTGGAGGACTTTTAATATCCACAATCATTAAAAATGGAACATGATCTGACACACAAAACTCATATAAGATTTCTATTGACTTTACAACAGCAATGGTCAAGCCATGACGTTGTATGCCAAGCTTCCCTTATACAGGCACAGCAGCTGACTGGACAATATGAAACTGTTATCATCACAAAACTGATGCATATGTTTGGCAAATGAAGAATATTCATCAGATATATCTGCATTCATATCACCTACTACATACACAGAGGTAAAATCAAGTCTGTTCAAATAAATGTTTTCATTCTGAGGACACTCATGGTGTGGAGACATTAATAATGACACATTCTTTGTTTTCAAGTTTTAAATGTACAGCAATACACCAGTCAACACCAGTTGTGATTCCATTTAGAACTGGGTTCAGCGTTTTGGCTACTCCTCCTGCGATTCGACCCTTCACTATTCCCACAGAAAGATCCACAGTAGATTCACCAGCTGCACACAAACTGTCATTAATACAGTTCAAACTTCCCAAATCCTGTTTCCAGAAAAAAGTGTCTTGTAAACAAAGGATATCACATTTTTGCAACAGTGTATTCACAACCAGTCGTGCTTTTTCTCCAGCTGTTTCACCGACACCCAGTCCCCGGCAATTGTACGAAACAACCATAGGCGCCGGAACAGGGGGACTCAGGGGGCCATTGGCCCCCCACTTTACGGCCCTGCCCTGCTGGTCCTGCCAGACATTCACACAGGCTGCACACAACAATCTGTGACTGACATCTCTGTGTTTCTATGCAGACAGATACAGATAAAACCTCCAGCTCTGAGATCTGGACCAAATCTAATCTAAGGCTCCAGATCAACAGGTTTTCAGCAGCTTCGGGTCGGGTCGGGTCGGGTTGGAATAGAATAGAATAGAATAGAATAGAATAGAATAGAATTACTTTATTCATCCCAGCAGGGAAATTATTCCGCAGTTACAGCAGCATAGAGACAAGACACACAACATCCACCACTGAGTAGCAATTGTAGACAAAATAAAAATAAAATATAACATGCTGTCAATATAAAAGCAGCTTAGAGCAGTCCTTGCAAGGATTCAAAAAATGCAGATATGTATATGTAAATATATATACAGCAGTGTGCCACAGTACAGTTGTGCAAATTGTACTGATTAGTGCAGAACAATGATTTAGCTTTTATTGTACAGTGAGATGGCATGTGGCAGGAAGGATTTCCTGTATCTGTCCCTACGACAGCGGAGCTGGAGCAGCCTATGTGAGAAGGTGCTCCGCTGTCTGTCCACTATGTGGTGGAGAGGGGGCTGTTTATTGTCCATCATAGACAGAACCTTCTTCAGTGTCCTCCTCTCCACCACAGTTTCCAGGGACTCCAGCCTTAGTCCCAGTACAGAGCCAGCTTTCCTGATGATTTTCTCCAGTCTATTAGAGTCGCTGGCTCTGATGCTGCTTCCCCAACACACAGCAGCAAAGAAGATGGCACCGGCAACAACACTGTGATAAAAGGTCTCCAGCATCTTGCTGCACACATTGAAGGATCTCAGCTTCCTTAAAAAATAGAGTCTGCTCATCCCCTTCCTGCACACAGCGTCAGTGTTAGATGCCCAGTCCAGTCTGTTGCTGATTACAACTCCCAGGTATTTGTAATCCTCCACCTCCTCCACCACTTCCCCTTTGACCTTTAGTGGCCGTGAAGGTATCTTCTTCCTTCTGAAGTCAATCACCATCTCTCTGGTCTTACTAATGTTGAGCCTCAGGTGATTCTGGTCAGACCACTCCACAAAGCCGTCCACCAGTGTCCTGTACTCCCCCTCCCCTCCAGCCCCTATACACCCGACAACCGCTGAGTCATCAGAAAACTTCTGTAGGTGACATGATTCAGAGTTGTACTGGAAATCAGTGGTGTACAGGGTGAAGAGAAAGGGAGGGGTCATGAACTGGTCTGACATCTGAAAAAAGGCTTGGACTCTGATCCGGTCCAGGTCTGAACCAATTCTGAATAAAAATGAAATGAGATTTCTGTATTTATCACCATTTATAGAACTGTGACAATGTTTTCTTTCTAACGGCATTGGGATGAAAAACAGACATCAGGTCCATTTCCGTTACCAGTCCGGACCAAATGCTCACCACACTTTGCCCAGAGCAGATCATTTTGGCTCAGGTAGAATAATAATCATGTGAATTATTTTATTTTTCCTCTTTGCTCTTCCAAAAGCCAATCAGCCATCAGGAGCCATAAATATCGATGGCTGCTGATGGTTTCAGGTCTGTTGGCTGTTGAGATTCATTTCTGTTTGCTAAATAACAAACACATTAAAGTTTATTTATGGTGTTTTTCATTTTGTTTTTCATGTAAAAAATATTGACATCTCTTTCCTGCACAATTAGTGAAACAAGCAGCAAATATAATCTGCTGCCTTTTGGTTTCAGACCCACAGCATCCAGCAGCAGGAGCTGCTGGATGCTGGATGCTGGAGCTGTTGCTGCTGCAGCTGTTGCTGCAGCTCCTGCTGCTGGAGCTGCTGCTGCTGCTGCAGCTGTTGCTGTTGCTGCAGCTCCTGCTGCTGGAGCTGCTGCTGCTGCAGCTGTTGCTGTTGCTGCAGCTCCTGCTGCTGGAGCTGCTGCTGCGCCGTAACGGGATGACGGAACCATTAGATTGTCCTGCTGCTCTAAACTGGTATTGCTGGAGGATATTTGTCATTTATTTCATTATTATTTTAATGTTCCAAATATTTGACCAGTCATGATTTTTGTCATATCTGTCCATCCTGTAACTGCGTTGTGCGTATTTTGGACTTGTAATAAGTATCTGAGCTCAGGGCGCCTGCAGCTGTAGCCACTGTGTGGACCTTCAGATTTTCCTCTAAGTAAAACAGAAAAGCATCATTTTTGAATTTTTCTCATTATCTATTCCTCTTTACTATTAACAACATTTAGGAGAAAAAGATCTATTGTACGTAGTGAGTCTGTGAGTCCTGCAGCTCCGCACAAAGCCTCAATCTTATTGGCCAGTTTACTTTTGGAAATTTGGCAGCTTGTTGTTTTTTCTGTAAGCTAAAAATGAACAAGGAATTTGAATCCGCCCGTAGTTTTAAGAGCTTTTTACCGTGTGCGGTTCTAGCGGGTCACCAGTTTATGAGCTTTGTGTGTGTGTGTGTGTGTGTGTGTGTGTGTGTGTGTGTGTGTGTGTGTGTGTGTGTGTGTGTGTGTGTGTGTGTGTGTGTGTGTGTGTGTGTCTGTGGGCGGGCGTGTGTTGGTGTGTCTGTGTGTGTGTGTGACAGGGCATCCAGTTGGACAACTATTCATCACACTAGTGATGTAATGATGACAAAACCTTCATCCAGACATTTTGTGTTTTAAAATCGTCCGTCTGTATTCAGCTGTTCTCGGGTCGGCTGCATTTTTCCTCTTTTACATTTTTCCAGAAATGGAATAAAGTCCATTCCTCCATCTAAATGCTCTGAGTAAAGCTGCTTGCTGCTTGTTCCCACTGACAACTGACAACATTTCCTTCTGATTATTTTCCACCAAATCTCTACCACCATTTAATAGCAAACAATCATTAGATCCAGCCAGACCGCAGCGCATGGTCGACCCAGAACACCGTCCTCCAGGGAACAGATGTTGACCTTTTACTTTGGGACAAATTGCCACAAACCCACTGAACTGATTGACAGGTTCCATCATATCAACGAACAAGCCTGACATTCAAAGTGTGTAACAGAGGTGAACAAACACCCCATGGCCCCCACCTGAAAAAATGAATCGGGCGCCGCTAGAAATAAAATGCATTAATTGGTCTAAGTTTATAGAATGTGCATTAATACTTAGCTACATTTTATAACTTATTAGTTTATTATCAAGAAGTCATTTTCCTTTATTTTTTGGATTTAACCATTAAAACTCAAGGCAATGTCCTGAAATATTTGCTGAAGTTCTAAACATTTGGCTTCCTCTCCATCCCTGATTCTGACCCAAACACACAGCGGCTGAAAACAGCCAAGAACGGCTGAGAGCAAAACTCTGGAGGACTCTGAAGCGGCCCGGTCTAATTCCTGGAGCTGAAACTCTTCAGCGGGCCTGAACACCTGAGGACTGGAGCAGAGACTCACTGCCGTGTCTCCATCCAGCCGTCAGGAGAACGTAGAGCAAACTTTTAAAATGTTGCAAAGAAAGAATCCAAGTTAGGCGTGTTTCCATCTACCAGGCGACGCACAGCATGATGTCATCAGGTGTTGATGCTACGCATGGCTGCAGTAAACAGGAAGTACAAGTCGCTATCTAGCATGGAGCAAACAGAAAAACTTCCCTGCTGGAGGTTTGGACTTTGACATGTTGAGTTCAGAGCCTCTAGTAAGGCACAGACCCCCAGGGGACCCGCCGCTCCGATCCCAGGCTGGATGGACAGAAATGGAGTAAAACTCAACTTCACGTTTATATGAAATCTATGAAGAGACTGCGGAGCTATCACTCCACTCTGAAACATGCAAGGGAAGTAATAAAGAAAAACATGAACAAAGTTGACAGAATCCCAAACCGTCCAGAGACGGAACCACCTGACCTGCAATAAATTCACCAACTTCTATACAGAGAAAATTTAAAAATTAGAGGATTAATCTGGACATCCACATCAAATCCAGTATTATGCTGAACCCAAACGTAGCAAATGATGAACCCATGAAGCTCCTCTTCCTGCTGTCTGGATATCCGACCCACTTCATCCATCTGACCTGAATAATAAACTCCTGGCTCATCAGGTGATTTAAGCAGCTGCTTTCAGTCTGGTTTCCATGGTTACGACAGCACTGAGACCGGCCTAGTTCAAGGGTTCAAGGACATCCTGTCAGGGGTCCTGTGTGCGTGGGTGTGAGTGCGAGTAATGCATCTGTTCCAGCGAGGATCTTGGTGGAGAGCGGGGGCAGCTCCTCACAGGTGGAGCTCATCAGCCTCATCTGAGTGCTGGGAGTAGAGGAGCAGCAGAGCCGTCGCTCAGCGCTGGATGATTGACGTTACCGCTCGTCTTCCTGGCCTTCTCCTGCAGTCAGCTGTTACCAGCCTTTGATTCGTTTCTCGAGTACTTACCAGAAGTTTTACTGTTCCTGTGTTTGCTGCCTCCAGGTTTGTGGCTCGTCACTGGATTTCTCTAGAAGGATCCATTCACCGTTTTCTCCTCCTGTGACCTGCAAGTCTCCTGCCTGCCGCCGTGTCTCCCCAGCTCCACTCAGACCTCTGGCTCCAGCCTTACCTCGCACTCACCTCTGGAATCTTCATCACCAGTCTTCACACTGGACCCTGGACATCTCCAGAACCACTCTGAAGGGTTAGGGTTCCTATCGCATTTCTGATCCCCTCAGTCCTGGCCTTCTGTAACTTCCTTCTCCTTCCAGGCGCCTCCGATCGTGACGCTAGCCGCTCCCCAGAAAGGGTCTGAAAACCTGTCAGTTGTTGTTTGTACCTTTTGAAAATAAACCTTATTTCCTTTACTTGGACTTGTTGGTTCTGCATGTGGGTCCGAAGGGTGAATCCGAACATGACGCATCCATATAAACACAGACGGTGGAAGAACCACAGAGCTGGTTCTGGTTCTGTTGGACCTCAGTGTTGATCATGTTACTGAACCAACTGGAGAACTGGGTCGGACTCTCCGGTCCAGAACTCAACTTGCTCCAATTCTAGACTGGCTCCAGTCTGACATGAAGAACTGGGATTTCTCTGTTTCAATAGGAACCGTCTCAGTTTTCTGTATCTAAAGCCTCATCATGGACGGTTCTCTGGTCTCTCCACCCTCAGGCTCACAGTCTGGGTTTCCTCTTTCCTCTCATTAATAATAATATCATTTATCTGCTCATTTCCACCTCTGTAATATTCCCTCTCTCTGCTCTCTGCCTCCATATTCTGGTCGTTTCTCTCATTGATTCCTGTATTTCCCTCCTGGTTGCTCTGCCTCATAAATCTGTCTGTAAACTTCTACTGGTTCCAGTTTCTGCTGGCCTCATTTCACCACATCACTGCATTTTACAGCAACTTCACTTTAAATCCTGTTTCCATTCAGTTCATAACCTTTGCCCTCCTTATCGGTCTGACCCGCTGCTCATCGCCACCCGTTCACCTTCGTTCTTCCTCTTCCTCTTCCTCAGAGCCTGTTGTCCGTCTCAGCAGCGAGGGGAAAAGGAACGCTGCTCCTCCTGACATCCGGAACGTCGACTCAAAGCTCGTCTGTTCAGGTTCTTCTCACTGTGCCGTTATTTTGTGGTTTTGTGACTTGCAGTGTCTGTTTACTTTGTGTTTTTAATATTTAAAAGGTTCTGGGGTTTGAAAGGCGCTGGCAGATAATTATTAATGATTATTATTATTATTATCATCATCAAGAGGTCAGAGGTCATATGTGGGGTTCCCCAAGGCTCCATCCTAGGACCCCTCTGGTTCAATTGCCCTTTGGCTCAGGTTACAACAGGAAATAAGATCAGTTACCATGACAACGCAGCTGATACACAGCTCAACATTATGGTGTCACCAGGTGACCTTTGACCCATCCAATCACTGAACAGATGCTGAGAACAGAGAAATGTGTGGATGAGACAAAACTTTCTGAACAGAAACTGAAGTTACTAAAGAGGAACGATCTAGAGTCGTAGAACTAGGGTTATAGATCTAGAGTTGTAGATCTAGGGTTATAGATCTAGAGTTGTAGATCTAGAGTTATATATCTAGAGTTGTAGATCTAGAGTTGTAGATCTAGATCAGTGGAGCCCAAAGTGGCCCCTGATTCCCGGCATCCTGCCTGTTTTAGTCTCTCCCTGGTTTAAGGCCCCTGGATCCAATGATGGTCCTCAGAGACTAAGAAGAACTTGGACCTGCTGAGACGGTTGTTGGTAAAACCAGGGAGACTTTGTGGTACCAACTGAAAGCAAAGACTGAAAGCAAAATTCAAAGATTTGATTTATTTTCCAGAAAAAAAAATAAAGTTTGAATACATAGTTGCATCCTAACTAAAACATGCAGGATGCTGGACCTCCAGGCCCGACTTTGGGCTCCCCTGATCTAGAGTATGGGGTAATTTTCCTGCCATATTTCCAGAGCACACAGTTTCAGATTTCATGTCGTTCTTCTCAAACTTGTAATGTTTGTGACTTCAAACTTCTGCTCTCTTTCAAATATTCACTCTGCTTTCTCAAAACTTTCTCCTCACCCTCAAAACCTGCAGCCCAGACCATGGCATCCCCACCACCATGCTGCATCACTGCAGGCATCACACACTTCCCTTTGTACTCCTCACCTGGCAGCTGCCTCACATGCTGGAGACCATCTGAACCAAACTGATTGATCTTGGTCTCATCAGACCACAGGACCTGCTTCCAGTAATCCATGTCCTTTGTTGACATGTCTTCAGCAAACTGTGCAGACGTCAGAAGAGGCTTCCTCCCGGGTGACAGCCATCAGACCAATCTGATGTAGTCTGAGCACTGACCCCTGACCCCTGACCTCTTCGATCTCTGCAGCAATGCTGACAGAACCCCTGCACCCATCTTTCAAAGACAGCATCTGGATGTGACTCTGAGCATGTGCTCTCAGCTGCTTTGGATGACCAGCGGAGGTCTGTTCTGAGTGGACCTGCTCTGTAGAAAGCTGGATGATCTTGGCCACTGTGCTGCAGCTCAGTTCCAGGGTGTTAGCAATCCTGCTGCAGCCTTGGTCATCTTCATGTGGCGCAACAATTGGTCTTCTAGGATCCTCAGAGAGTTCTTTGCCATGAGGTGCCATGTTGGACCTTCAGTGACCAGTAGGAGAGAGTGTGAGAGCTGTACTGCAAAACTGAACACACCTGCTCCCTACGCTCAGCTGAGGCCTGGTAACACTAACGAGTCACGTGACATTTTGGAGGGAAAATGACGAGCAGTGCTCAGTTTGGACGTTTAGGGGTGTAGTCTCTTTTGTTGCTGGTGGTTTAGACAGTAATGGCTGTATAGAGTAATTTACATTGTTATATAAGCTGCACACAGACGACTTTTCATTGTGTCATAGTGGCATTTTGTCAGTGTTGTCCCATGAAAAGATAAACTTAAATATCTGCAGAAATGTGAGGGGTGTACTTACTTTACATATATATAAATAATAATAATAATTCCCTTCTCACCCTCTGCTCCTCTACCAGAGGCCTGGCAGCTTGAGGGTTCTGCTCAGTGTATATATTAGAGGAGTGCCGATCGATCGGCCACCAATGATAATTGGCTGATTTCCGTGAAAAAGTGTATGATCGGTGATCGATCAGCGTCTCTTGTTGCTGATCACTAAAACTGATCACCTGTATCTCCTCCTTCCTTCTCGCTGCGCAGCATCACCCTGTACACGTCTGACTTCTGCTACAACACGGAGTCACGTCACATGCAGAAGTTTTCAGATGACACTGTAATTGTTGGGTGTGTCAGGGATGGGAAGGAGGAGGAATGAGGACTTTGTGCAATGGTGCAGACTCAACCACCTGCAACTCAACACAACCAAGACCAAGGAGATGGTGGTTGACCCCAGGAGATCCAAGGCTGCCTTGCTGCCAGTCACCATTGAGGGAGTCAAGGTGGAGGTGGTGAACACATACAAGTACCTGGGAGTACATCTGGACAATAAACTGGACTGGTCAGCCAACACCGATGCACTCTATAAGAAGGGGCAGAGCAGGCTGTACTTCCTGAGGAGGCTGAGGTCCTTCAATGTCTGCAGCAAGCTCCTCTGGATGGTCTACCAGTCTGTTGTTGTCAGCGTCCTCTTCTATGCTGTGGCCTGCTGGGGAGGATGCATTAAGAAGAGGGATGCTGGACGACTAGACAGGCTGGTTAGGAAAGCTAGCTCTGTTGTGGGGACTGAGCTAGACTGCATCACGTCAGTATCAGATAAAAGGACCCTGAACAAGTTACTTAACATCATGGACAACGACTGTCATCCACTCCATAGTACCATCATGCAGCAGAAGAGTCTGATCAGCTGGAGACTCCTTGACATGCTCAACAGACAGACTCAGGAAGTCATTTGTACCAAGGGCCATACTACTGTACAATGCCTCACTGAAGGGCAGGGGAGAAGTGGACTTCAATGCTTAGGCCATCGACACAGCAGACTTCACCTCCACACTCTTTAGCACTTAGGATTTTAGTGTTTTTTAGTATTTTTAGCTCTTAGTAATGTTGATCTGGTAATTGTGTTTATCTAGTAATCTAGTGTTTTTGTAATATATTGTGTGAACTGTAGTGTATGTTGTGTGTAATGTCTTAAGCTGCTGGGACCTTGAATTTCCCCTTGGGGATTAATGAAGTATTCATCATCATCATCATCATCATCAAATCCCGTAGTGAGGAGTTTTAACTTAACGCTCAGAGTGAATGGAGACGTTTGCGTGTTGCGGTGGAAAATGACCTCGGCGGTGAAGCTCGTCAAAATGCATCAACACAACAAACCTAATATAACATTTAAAAAACAAACACTTGACGGAGTTTGGCTACATCGAGGCTCAACGCAGGAAGAAGACAAACAGATAGCAGGTAAAGCAGCACAGCTACCAACACGATTAGCACGACGGTCAGAAAGCTAAACAGATAACCCGAACAATCATTCAAGTCAACAGGCTGCGGAGTGAGACGCTGGTTCTGCTCCGGCTGTTGGACCGCCGCTACTGCTGGTGATGTTTCACAGACGGAGCCGCTGAACCTCCAGACAGTGAACTCTCACACCGAGCAGCTGCTGAGAGCTGCAGCAGGAAACTTAAACACAAAAGATTTTACATACGTATTAAAACCTTCGCTGTCCTAACATAAGACAATCTCTGAAAAAAATATTGAACTCCTCTGCCTCCTCCTGAATTACTGAGCTCAGTCAGAAATATCTGAGCCAGACCAAACAAAGCCAGGCTGTCAGGAAGTTTGACTTAGTAACTTAGGATTGTTTATTTTAATCAACCTGCATTTGACTTTGAATGAATGTTTCCTTTTTCTTGACATTATTTGATAAATGCAGTGTTGTGAGATTTATTTGACTCGTGTATAATTTAGGGTACAGACAACCTTATTGTTAAATATTATTTTACTGATTGCAGGTTTTTAGTTATAGTGTGCAGCTGATCCAGAGCGCTGCTGCTGGAGTTCTGACTAAAACCAGGAAGATAGAGACACCAACAAGGTTCTGCAGTCCATCACTGAGTCCCCGGACTAAAACCAGCTGGTTAGAGTTGCTATGGAAACATCAACCTGCTGGAATGTGGTATGCAAGTAGAGATTGATTGATTGATTGATTGATTGATTGATTGATTGATTGATTGATTGATTGATTGATTGATTCTGTTAAACCAAAATTCAAAGACATTGTCAGGTTTTTACTGGTTGGTCTCAGTAAGTTTTTATTACTTTGGTCACTAAGGGATGTAAAACCAAACAGGAAGTTGAGATACGGGACTTCCTGTTGGTTCTGAGCTGATGTCAGAGTTTTTCCTGGTTCTGTTTCTAATTGGGTCGATTCACAGCAAACCAGCTCTGGACCAGGTTAAGCCCCGCCTCCTCCCTCTGGACCAAAAGGCGGTTCTGGTGCTGATTCTGTGTGGACCGGGTCAGACCGGAAAAACAGACCATCTGGATCAGAACTTTTCCAGGATTCTTTAGTGAATGCTACGTCTCTCAGTCCGTCTGACCCGACGGGTCGACACCGGGTCATGTGACAGGGTTGGACCTGTGGCTCTTAGAACAGGGCCTCACATCGGGTCTGCTCTGTGTGGACTCCAGAGGTCAGAGGTCAGTCTGGTGTCTCGTCTTCAGTCATTTTAGAGGAAACCGGACCGGGTCGGACCCACCTTGGTTGCAGTACAGGCCTCCCCAGCCCTCATTGCAGCTGCACTCCCAGGGCAGCTGGCAGGTGCCGTGCAGGCAGCCGGGATGCCGCTTGCAGCTGTCGCAGCGCTGCCCCTCCCAGCCCACGTTACACCGGCAGCGTCCGGGCGCCTCGCACACGCCGCGGTGCCCGCCGCAGCCGCCTGCACAGATGGCTGATGGGAGGAGAGAAGAGAGAAGATTACCAGGAGAACAGCAGAAAACAGCTTCACACACACACACACACACACACACCTATGAGTGCTGGACTAGACCGGGTATTTTTACGGTTCATGGGCCGAAGAATTTATTTACTTCCTGCTCTCAGTGAAGCAACTTCCTCTCTGACCTTTGACCTCTGCTGTGTTTTCTGGATTCTCTCTCATCATCTGAACTGTAGATCATGGATCTGATCAGCTGCGCTGAACCAAGTGGATCCAGTTTGATCTGATCAGACTGGTCAAAGCAGCAAAAGCCCCCCAGAGATGGGGCCCGTTCTGGACCTGATGATGGGGCCCGTTCTGGTCCCAATGATGGGACCCGTTCTGGACCTGATGATGGGGCCCGTTCTGGTCCCAATGATGGGGCCCGTTCTGGACCTGATGATGGGGCCCGTTCTGGTCCCAATGATGGGACCCGTTCTGGACCTGATGATGGGGCCCATGCAGCAGGAAACAGCATGGATTCCTGGGGATGACGCAGACTGTGTGTCCATGTTGTTGGTTCAGGATGATGAAGACATGAACTGACTGGATTTCTGCTAACAGAGTTTTGGCTGCTAGCAGTTAGCTGCTAATCGATAAATGATCAGCTGCTGCTAGCAGTCATCATCTGATGTGACTGGCCCCCATAGACAGAGATGCAGCTTTTATTTTGAAGGCAACTGCTGCTCACCAGTTACAGGAAGTTAGCTCTTAGCACTTAGATACGTCAGCTAACGCTAAGAAGGAGAAACTGAGAGGAAACGTGGAGAGAAGTGGGCCTGCAGGTTATTGCATCTTTTACAGTGGTGGAGAAAGTACTCAATGTACTTAAGTAAACAGACAAAAATGTACTCTAGTAAAAGTAAATGCACCACATTAACATTTTTTACTTGAGTAAAAGTAAAAAAGTACTGGCTTTTAAAAATACTTAAGTATTAAAAGTAAAAGTACTTGCTGAATGTGTCACCTGTAGCGTTGCCACCCGTCCCGTACAATAGGGAATGTATTTGGCTGCTAAATGTCGCGTCCCGCATTGAACCGATACGGGACGCGATTTGTTCCATATTTCTATAACTGTCTGATAGAAACGCCTATAATACACACATCAACACTAAGTTTAACAATAATGACCAAAATAAAACAGGAAATATTAAGGTCAGCTAAATTGTCGTGGTGGGAGCTAAAGGACCCCAGAACGCTACGGACCGACGCTGAACATCACCGTTGCCTAGAGACGGACACTGCGCAGCCGCGGTGAGCTGCTATCAACCCGCGTCTTTTTAAAACGTCCTCGACCCGATTCACTGTCCTTAGGAGCAAAAACTCTCATAAATCCCAGGCTGAATAATGTTAGTGAGGATGAAAACAGGGAAAGTTTTTAAAAAGTGTCCTTGGTGGCGCCGTGAGCTGCTGTATGATGGACAGAATGGATCAGGAGAGGAACCGCAGACCCATCAGAACCAAAAGAACCAGAAATCAGAGTCTCTTCATCCTCAATCATCTCCTGATGCTGACATGGTACAGAACATTTTATTATTGATTAAGTTTATTATTGTGATTTGATTCTTTGCTTAGGATGTTGAGTTTGGATGATAATTTATTCAATATATAATAGTATCAGCCAAAGTAATATGAATAAAAATTTAAAGAACAAATCATGCTAATAGATTAACAGTACATACCTAAATATTTCCTACTTTAAAAAGGACTTTCTGTATATTTAGAAATGTTGATACATTTTATGAATAATTGTCCAGTGGTCCTTTAATGTATTATTTCACTAATATTGAATTAATGTGGTTTACCAGTTTGGATAATCTGACTTCCTATCAATGAAGAAAAATCATGCTAAGCAAAAATACAGCAGACCTGCAGGCCAACAGGGGAACTGAAGAAGTTATACCAAATAAATGTCTTTTTTAATATTCAGTGGTCGATTTTTTTAATCTTCACAATTTTACTTTAATAATTACCAGTAATAAAAATTAAAATTCTGCACTTTTAGCTGCTGCACGGAGAAAGAATCAGACACAATCGCCTCTTTGCTCAGAATATTAAATGATTAAATATATTGCTGTTTTTTGTTTCATTCTTTTTTTAAGTGCTCTCCATGAAAAGACACTGACTGCACTGGCCCTCAGCCTCCAAACCAAACTCCTTAATTATATAAATATTTGGATAATACTATTTAAAACCCCAGAATGTTTACATAACTTTTATATTCTGGGTTAGGGTTAGGACACATTCTGAATATTAAATCAGGCATTATGATCAATTACCCAGTACTTGAGTAGATTTTTACCAAATACTTTTTACGCCTACTTCATTAAAGCTTAAGTAAATCTAATTAAGTATAAACGTGTTGAAGGTATGCTACTCTGATTGGAGTATAATTTTGGTGGGCGTCCCTTATTTTGATTTCTGAAAGGTGGCAACCATAATCACCTAATCACTAATAAAGTATCATTAAGTGTACCTATCATGTTTAATTTTAATGCATCAGTAAAGCGCCATGAAATGAACAATGCTGCAGATAAAACATGTTTTTATGTGTTTACTCTGTAACACGGTTTAGATTTAATTTGTGATTCTGGGCATCAGAATTTCAGGGAAACCCTGCAGAGTTAGATGTAATTCGGCAAAATGAGAGAAATTATTAAACCTTTGAAATGTTTCATTTAACATAAAATAAATGCACTCAAGAGAAAGTTGTTTCCCTGAAAAATGCACTTTAAACAGACCTAACAAGTGTTGAGTGACTTGGAAACATCCTGTCTCCTGTCCTATCATAGCGTGAACTTCACATTTTTTTCTGCTAGTGGCATTTATTTTGAAAGAAATCCAACAGGAAGGGGGTGGAAAGAAGGAGGTGGGGGAAGACATCCCACTGAGGAAGAGGAGTCGATCTTGGGACAGCGGTGCAGCGGTGCAGCGAACCCGAGAGCAAGACAGGCACCCCGCGCTACATGACACAATAAAATCTGAAATATGATCAAAATTGCTTCTTAAAATGATCAGAAAAAAAATCACATTCCCATAAAAACATCTAGATATTAAATACTTACAGCAGAAATATATTTAACCAACATCATTATCAATTCAAACTCTTTGTTCTGCTTTGCTTCATCTCTGTCACACAATCCACTGAGTTCTGGTGCCACCCTAACATGATAACGCCCTGGGCGGTTGCCCAAACTGCCCACGTCAGAAACCAAAACTGTCTGCTGGACAAAAACCGGCAATTAAAAAAACAAAACACTCAACTATGAGCACTGAGCAGGAGCAAGAAGGAACCAAGCACAAGGCGACTGTGTCTCTCTCTGTCTGTCTCTCTCCCTGTCTGTCTCTCTTTTTCTCTCTCTCTGTCTCTCTCTCTTTCTCTCTGTCTCTCTCTCTCTCTCTCTGTCTGTCTCTCTCTCTTTCTCTCTGTCTCTCTCTCTCTCTCTCTAGTGCGCATGTGTGAGCGTCTGCTGCATGTGTGGAGTGGAAGGAGAACAAGTGTCAGGTTTTCTAAAGGTTTGAACTTCACTTTTTACAGTGCTGTTTCATCTGTTTCGCACGATAACACATTTTTGTTTTCACTGGTGTTTCAGTGGAGTTTTTTCCGGCAGCACCGAGTTTTTAGCTCGGTGCGATGGTCTGGAAAAGTTACGGTGCTGCTGGCTTTAGGAGCCTTTCACGCCGACATGGTATTAAAATACCAGTTGCCGTGGATTTTTCGGTAGATTAGTGAAGGTTGGCTGTTGGGGAACTTGTTGGGTGTGACAGTGTGAAGGCAGCGTCCAGGATGAACAATGCAGTGGTTATGTTTTTGGACTCGATTGATAAGGTGAACAGCGTAGTTGAGAGGGGAATTGTTTTGAGAAATACCCAAACTACTGTTTTCCCTTTAATGAACCCGGATAAAAAGATCATCCCGTCTAATTTGCCACCTTTCATCAGTGACGATGTGTTGCTGAAGGAATTGTCACGTCACGGTCAGGTCGTGTTGACAATGAAAATTCAAATCAGCAAAGTTGAATCACGTTGTTTCTTTTAGAAGACAAGTGTTTATGATTCTAAAAACTAATGTTGAGGAACTGAGTATAGTGATGAAATTTAAGGTTGATGGTTTTGATTACACTATTTTTGCGACAACGGAAACTATGAGGTGTTTTGGATGTAACCAGGAGGGCCATACTGTCCGTAATTATCCTGAAAATATTCAAAAAGAGAATGTTCAGGCTGACGAAAATCCAGAACCAGGAACATCAGCGGATACTGCGAATGGAGCTATAGTGGGTGTAACTGGGGAGGGAGCTCCGGTGGCTGCTGCTGGGGAAGAAGCTCAAGAAATTAATCCTGAGGAAGGAGTTTCAACAGGAGAGCAAAAGCAGTCAAGTGTTTCAGAACATGTCATTGAGGATGTCATTACTTCTGTTGAAGGGAGTAAGGAGAAACAAAAGAAAACTGCTTTGCTGATCTGCTGGGCTCAGAGCGCAGGGAGTTCTGCTACGTTCACGTTTTCAAAGTGTCTCTGAATGGATGCTCCCTCACAGAAAAATGGACAAAATCGTCTCATTCGTTGCATTCGTCCTGAAGAAGGAAAAGAGTTGACAGATCCCACCGAACTGCGGAAAAGAGCTGTGGACGTTTCTTCACGTTGTATGCCAGTGAGTTTAGAGAAGATTCTGGGATAACAGCAGAGTTTCTTAAGGACTTGCAAAAGGTGTCGGACCAAGACAAGGTCATTTTGGAGCATGAGTTGACGTTGGAAGAACTGCAGGAGGCGCTGCTGAGCATGGAAAATGGCAAAGCTCCAGGAATAGATGGCTTGTCTGTGGAGTTTTATAATTTTATGTGTTTTATATGTTGGCTGACGATCTGTTCTCAATAACAGGGTGGTAAGAGGAATGTTACCCCTTAGCTGTCGCAGAGCTGAGCTCACTCTTATTCCTAAGAAGGATGATCTTCATGAAATAAGGAATTGGAGACCCGTCAGTCTGTTGTGTACTGACTATAAGATCTTCTCAAAGGTTCTGGCAGGCAGATTGAGAAACGTGATTGATCAAGTTATTCATGTTGATCAGTCTTATTGCATCCCTGGCAGATCAATAAGAGATAACATAACTTTAATTTGAGATTATTTGGACGTCTCTAATTTATTGGGTTTAAACTTTGGTCTGATTTCTGTTGACCAAGAAAAGGCATTTGATCGAGTGGAGCACCAATATTTATGGAATACTTTGAAAGCTTTTGGTTTCTCCTCTGGGTTCATTGCTATGATTAAAATCCTCTATTGTGACATTGAAAGTGTATTGAAAGTCAATGGTGGTTTAAGTCACATTTTAATGTAAAGAGAGGAAGTGGCTGAGGTTGTGCAATGTCAGGAATGTTGTATTCATTGAGCATTGATCTCTTGTTATGGCAAATCAGGAAAAGGTTGCAGGGTATAAAGTTAAGTGAAGTTTCTTCACCTTTTCAACTTTCTGCATATGCTGATGATATTATTGTGGCAATCACAAAAGAGTCTGATGTTTTTAATTTCATTAAAATTATTGAGTGTTTTGGTAAAATTTCTTCATCCAAAGTTAATTGGAGCAAGAGTAAAGCTTTGTCAGTTGGTAAGTGGACAAAACAAGAACCTAAATTACCTGATGAATTAAAGTGGCTGAAAAATGGTTTTAAATATTTGGGTGTTTATTTGGGGGATCAAATAGAGGTCATGAAAAATTGGGAAGGTTTTATTGAATTAATGGAGGGTAGATTAAAGAAACGGCTTTTGCCACGATGTTCTTATAGAGGCCGTACACTAATTATTAATAATCTGGTTGCTTCAACTTTGTGGCATCGCGTATCTGTTATCGGTCTTTTGGTGAAACTACAGACTATTGAGTTAAATTTCTTTTGGGACAGATTACATTGGGTCCCTCAGAGTGTTTTGTTTTTACCAAAGGAAGAAGGAGGTTTGACTCATTTAGAGGAAAACAGCCTTCAGATCACAGATTTAAAGAGTTTTTTGTTTGGTGATCAAAATGTTTTGTGGAGAAAAGTTACAGAATGTTTTTTTTCAAAAGTTGGTAATTTAGGTTTTGGTAAAACTTTTTTATTGTTGACTTTTCAAAACATAATGTAAAGTGTTTGTCATCTTTTTATGTTGGTGTGTTAAAATCTTGGAACCTCATGGAAACGAAGAGAGTTGGACCATCCACATCTTTAAACTGGTTATTACTGGAACCAGTCCTCCAGGGATCTGGTTTGGGTTCAGCGTGGGACAAAATGGCTATGATTTCTGAACGTTTGATGAAAAGTGGGCTGGTTACGTTCAAACATCTGCTTGAACTTGTTGGATCTGAGATGGATGATGTTGTTCCTTTGGCTCGAAGATTGGAGATTCACTCTCTAAGAACTGTAAGCATTATGTTGGCAACTTTTAAGCGAATGTTATCTGAAGACGACAAAAGACTCATAAAGGGATGATGGGCGTCTAACACCTGATGAAGCAGATCCCTTCCTGAAGCTGTTTTAAGCCACAAATGAAAGACCTTGAATGTCCTGGACCTTTTTTAGAGAAAGGAAGAAATGAATGGACAATTTTGGATTCTGTGAATGGAAAGTTAATATATATGAAATGTGTTAAGGCTTTGAACAAAGTCAAATTAAAAGATAAAAAAGATACTCCTTGGAGAGATTATTTTAAAGTTGGTTTTGATGTGAAACCTGTGTGGGGATTATTATATAAACCAGCATTAACTAAAAATGTTGGTGATTTTCAATGGAGAATTTTACATGGTATTATTGCGATTAATGCTTTTGTTTCTATTATTAATCTATTCTATTATTAAATGTCCGTTTTGTTTATTAAGAGAAACTATTTTCCATTGTTTTGTACAATGTTTTAGATTAATGGATTTATTTACAATAATAAGAGATATCTGGAAATCTTTTGGAGAAAGTTTTACAGAACAGTCTTTTATTTTTGGTTCTTTATATGGCAAAGGAAAAAAGAAAATTGGACGGTTGTTAAATTTTTTTGCGGTCAAGCAAAGCTTGCAATATATTTGAGTAGAAAATTTAAAATTAGTAATGAACAGAATACTGATTGTGTAAAACTTTTTAAGAGTATGGTTAGAGCAAGAGTGATGTTAGAATATAAATATTATTTAAAAGTGGATGAGCTAAATATTTTTCAGAATGTTTGGGATTATGAAGGTGTTTTATTTACTTTAAATAATTCAGAACTTTCATTTATGAATGTGTTAATTTGACTTGGTGTTGAATGTTCCTATGTATCACCACTGAGTGAATAAATGAGTTTTTAAAAATCAAAAAAATCTCTCTCTGTCTCCATCTGTCTCAGAGTGAATAGAGCTAGAGACGGGAGTGTTAGACTGAGTGATTTTCTGAGTTTTCTTTCTACCTTTTTCTGCAAGGTGTTTTGAACACTTTTCTCTTCACACAGTTACTTGATCTTAAGTTGAGTTCTGGTTGTCCCAGGCTGGTCCGGTAGGTTTTTGCTCCCGGTTTGGTTTGGCGTTTTGGCATCATGTCCGTTGTGGAGGTCGGTGCGGAGTTTGAAAAGTTGACACGTCGGCATGATGTCAAACTCATACCAACAGTGAATTGTTGGGTAGAGGAGGCAGCCTTAGCTTAGCTTAGGTTGTGAAGGTGTGAAATCTGCTTCCTGTCTGAATGGTGCGATCAGGATCTTTCTTGATAGAACATCTACGGTGAATGATTTGGTTGAAAGGGGCGTCATCATTCATGACACTTTCACACAGGATCTCCCGCTGGTCACTCCAGCTAAAAAGATCATCATCTCCAATCCACCCCGTTTATTAAAAATGATCTCCTTGTTAAGGAGTCGTCACGCTATGGACAGCTAGTTCCACCCATAAAGATGGTTTCTTTGGGTTGTAAATCTGCGCTTCTTAAACATGTCGTGTGTCATAGCGGGCAGGTATTCATGATCCTTAAAGACGGAGCTAATGAGCTAAACCTGTCCTTTAATTTCAAAGTAGATGGTTTAATTATATGGTTTTTGCCTCTTCGGAGAACATGAAATGTTTTGGTTGCAGAAGGTCATGTGATTCGATCGTGTCCAGAAAAGCTTAAGAAAACACAGATGGTGAATGCTGGTGATGGTGCAGCCGAAGCGGGTCACGGTGCCGCCGACACGGTACCGCTGAAGCGGGTCACGATGCTGCCAACGCAGTACCGCCGAAGCGGGTCACGGTACCGCTGAAGCGGGCCACGCGGCCACTGGTGGTTTGACGGTAGTCGGAGTGGGCCTTGGTGTTGCTGGTTCCGGGGTTCCTGGTGATCCTTCTGTTGTAGCTGCAGAGGAACAGCCTGAAGTTTGATCCTTTATAGAGTCTGATCGTTCCAATGAAGTTGATATCACCGATAGTGAGATGAAACATGATCAATCTGTGAGGAGTTTTGATGCAGATTCAGGGGAAAAAAGAACTGATGAAGTTTTTTGTGAAAGCTTTTGTGAAGATGACAGCATGCTTGATGAGGAGTTGTTGAAACTGTCCAAGGAAAAGTTCTGGACCTGCTAACTGCAGCACTGAAGCTCTCAGAGCTAAGAGAGCGAACAAAGCAGCAGAGACAGTTTGGAGTCTGACAGTAACCTGCCTTTGAGCCACGATCAGCAGAATCTGGATCCTCCTGCAGAAATTAAGAAGTTTCTACAAAAAACTAAAGGACTCAGGCTGACCAAGGTAGAAGAATATTTTCCAGATTTAAAACTATTTGTTGAATCCTCTCGGGCTTTAACAAAGAAAACTGGACATTTTGTAGATGATGTGTTAACAGATCAAGAAATTTATCGCTCAAATAAACCGATTTTGAAAGTCAGAGCCCAAGAAATTACTGCTGATGAAGATGAGGATATTTAGAGAAATATTTTATGTTTCTCTGTGTCTTTTCTTTTGTTTCTTCATTTCTATGTGTGATTTTAAAATAAGCACATTAAATTTAAATGGTGCCAGAGATTAAGTGAAAAGGGCTGAGTGTATTAGATTTATAGCTTTAAAGAAAATTGATATAAAGTTAATTCAAGAAACACACAGCACTGCTGATGATGAGAGTGATTGGAAGGTTGTTTTAGTCACAAGTCCAGCTGGACTGGTGGTGTTTTGATCGGGTTTTCTAAGAATGTTTGGCCTATTTATTTATTGAAAGTTAAAGCCAAATATGAAAATGTGAATTTAGTTTTTCTTAATGTTTATGCTCCAACTAAGGGGTGGATAGAATGATCTATTGAATCACTTAGAGCCTCATGCTGAATCCTCTCGAAGGCTCAGGCAGCGGCCTGCGACCTCTGACCTTTCGGATGTGTGGAGAGCCTTCAACAGGAATCAGAGACAGTATACAGTACATGGAGTCATTCTAAAGATAATCGTTTATCCTTGGCAAGATTGGATCGTATTTATGCTTTTAAACATCATTTGAATATATTTAAGAATTGTCAAATAATTCCTGTTGGTTTTTCTGATCACTGTCTGGTTTGTTGCTCTATGTTTATTAAAAATATTTGTGAACAGAGTGTTTATTGGCATTTTAATACAGCTCTTTTAAACGAAAGAGCTTTTAGAACAGCTTTTGAATATTTCTGGATCAGTCATAAACAATCTAAATCAGATTTTTCTTGTGTTCAACAGTGGTGGGATTATGTTAAATGTCAAATTAAGCAGTTGTGTCAACAGTTCACTCACAATGTCACTAGAGACATAACCAGATCTCTGAGGGACTTGGAGACTCAGATGGTAGAGCTGCAGGGTTTGGCAGCGTCTACAGGAAACCGAGGGTTTTTAGATTCCCTCAAAGATAAAAAGGCCGTTCTGGCCAACCTGTTGGGCACAGCAGCCAAAGGAGTCTTGGTCAGATTGCGCTTCCTAAGTGTAACAGCGATGGATGCCCCATCTCACTTTTTCTTCGGACTAGAAAAAAAGAATGGGCAAAGAAAGATTGTTCACTCCCTAAAGCCTGACTGTGGTTCTACTATCTCAGGTTCCTCTGAGATCAGGAAGTTTGCTGTCAGTTTCTATAAAGACCTTTTTAAAAGTGAACATTTGGAGAACCCTGATGTGAGCGGTGGTTTCTACGAAGGACTTCCTCAGGTGGATGCTGAAGCCAATGGAAAACTGGAGGCTCAGCTCACGCTGCATGAACTGCATACTGTCTTGATGAGCCTAAAGATGGTAGATCTCCTGGCATGGATGGTCTTCCTGTTGATTTCTACAAGTCATTCTGGTCTGTGATCGGAGAGGACTTGTTGGAGGTTATCACAGATAGTCTGCAGAGAGGTTGGCTGCCTCTGAGCTGCAGACGTTACTCTGCTCCCAAAGAAAGGAGATTTACAGGATATAAGGAACTGGCGACCAGTCTCTTTGCTCTGCACTAAAAAATATTTTCCAAAGTCCTGGCTACCAGACTTAGAGAAGTGATGGCTTCAGTCATTCATGGGGACCAGACGTGTTGTGTGCCTGGCAGGCTGATAAGTAATAATGTCACTTTAATCAGAGATGTTTTGGAAATCTCCAGCTCATTGGGTATAGATATTGGTCTGATTTCTATAGATCAAGAAAAAGCTTTAGACCTGGTTGAACATCAATATTTGTGGCAAACTTTGACTGCTTTTGGTTTCATAGCTATGCAGGGCCGTGCAGAGACCTATGGAGGGGCAGGGGCTCAAATTAAAAAAGGGCCACATTGAACAAAAACTCCGTACAACAACACAGCAACAACCCATAATAATCAAGAATCTAACTGGATCCTACTGGATCATCGCCATCATGCAGGAAATGCAAAGCAAATCTAGTCTCTATTTTCCCCAACAGGTAAAAAGTTTCTGTTTCTGCTGCTGACAGTCCTGGAGGGCTGAGCTGATCTGAGACTGTAGCTGTTAAACAGACCAGAGGAGAAAAGGTCAAAGGTCATGAAGTTATGAAATAAGCTAATGTGCTGCCATTTTACTAATGAAGCCCTAATAATATCTATTTAACCTCTAGAACAACCTGGCTGCAGACTGATTTATAGATCAGAAACTCAAAGGGGTTAAAACTATATAATAGTTAGATGTTAAACCTCTAGATCTAGAATTATTAGACTGGCATATCAAGGCAAAGAAAACTCAGTAGCTGCTGGTAGGGGCCATTCAGGGGCCTCCAGACACTAGGGGCCTCCAGACACTAGGGGCCTCCAGACACTCAGGGGCCTCCAGACACTCAGGGGCCTCCAGACACTCAGGGGCCTCCAGACACTAAGGGGCCTCCAGACATTCAGGGGCCCCTAGAAATGGTCTAATTGTACCACAGACCATAGATCTAAACCTGTAGCATCATTTATAGAGAATAACAATGTTATTACATTTTATTTAATGCATCAGCTGAGAAAAATAAATAATACATTTAGGATTTAACTAGGACGTTTACTTTGTAAAAGTTTAAAGAATGATCTTGGTAGTTTGATTGTTGTGTTGCCATGGTTACAATATGGTGTAATCTTTGTGTTTGAATTGTGTTTGTTCACAAATACATCACAGCCAATAACCAATAATCAGTGATTGATTTTAAACCTGGTCTCCCTCTCAGATTCACCTGATCGACATTTAAACATGTTAGTGATGCTGAGGTTCTTAGTAGGACGGGGGGTTCTGGCTAAGGCCCCATATTACCTTGGCCGGCCCTGGAGGAACAGCTGCTGAGATGCACATCTCTGGAATCTACCTGGAATCTACCTGGAATCCACCTGGAATCCCCCGGTGGCCCCTGTCAGTCCCCTGATGCTTTGGAGACATTTTGGTTCATTTCATTGTGGCATATTTGGCTTTTTGCTGCGGTTCTGATTATTGCTACAATATTTTCTCTGATGTTTATTTCATGAACTCTAATTGGGCCGAATCTTCCTTTAACACTTGAGGTTCTGCAGTAACTTCTGTTTACAGCCCAGAACCTCCAGCGGCTTTAACCCGCCTGGTAGAAACGGTAAGGAGAAGCAGAGAACAGAGAGCAGGTGGTACCAGGTGGTACCGGGTGGTACCAGGTGGTACCAGGTGGTACCGGGTGGTACCGGGTGGTACCGGGTGGTACCGGGTGGTACCAGGTGGTACCAGGTGGTACCGGGTGGTACCGGGTGGTACCGGGACTTTGAGCTGCGTTGCGACTCGCGGTGACAGTCTCAGTGTCTTATATCAGGATGTCTGATATAAAGACAGATATTCTTTCTATCTGTCGGTGGTTCCGACCCAGACTGCCTGTAGTGAACCGAACCGGGCTTTTAGCAGAATGATGAAGTTACAGTCAGAAGTTTCTCTGCAGCATTTCTGAGTTTAGTGGTGAGGCGGGTTTTGTCCCACTATTGCAGGACGATTATGAAAATATAAATAGAAACAGTTTTTCTAACATCAGACCTACGTTTTTATTCACAAACCAGTTAATGAAAATATTCTTGCCCATAATTAGATAGATAGAGGAACAGATCCTCCTCCTCCTCCTCCTCCTCACCATGGAGTCTGAACAACATGGAGGCTCTGAGAGTCATTATTAGCCTGAGGGCAGCCAGACTAGTTTATTTTACTACATTATTATATTTAGAGAAATATTATTGCTGAGGGGAACAAACAGGCCTTCTGACATACAGATTAAAAATAAAAAAACATTTTTTGAAAAAACAAAACTCAAAAAGGGCATCAAGGATAAAAGGGGCAGGGGCTCAAGCCCCCCTGCGCCCCCCCCCTCTGCATGTGCCTGTAGCTATGATCCAGGTTTTATATGGTGACATTGCGAGTATACTTAAAATAAATGGAGGTTTAAATGCTCCATTCAATGTTTTAAGAGGAGTGAGGCAAGGTTGTTCTTTTCAGGGATGCTTCACAAGCTGAGGAAAGATTGATGTTTCTATTCCTGGGTGTAATGTCTCTTTTCAGTTCTCAGTTTATGCTGATGATTTAATAGTTTTTGTAAACACACAGGAAGATATTGATGTTTTAGTCAACACTGTCTTTCTTTTTGGCTGCATCTCTTCTGCCAAAAATAAACTGGAGAAAGAGTGAGGCTATAACCGTTGGGAGTCGGTTGGAGGATCAACTCAGTCTGTCTGGAGGTTTAGTGTGGAGAAAAGGAGGGCTCAAATATTCAGGTGTGTTTTTGGGTAATGAAACTTTTGTGGAAAAAAATTGGGAAAATGTGTTGGATAATGTTAAGGGTCGACTTTTGAAGTGGATTTGACCTAAAATGTCATATAGAGGACGAGTTCTTCTCATTAATAATCTAGTTTCTTCCACCGGTTGATGTGTGTTGATCCTCCAGTTTCTCTTGTATCAAATGTTCAAAGGGTTCTGGTGGATTTTTATGGGATAAACTTCACTGGATTCCTCAAAGTATTCTCTTTCTGCCGAGAGAAGAAGGTGGACGAGGCCTGGTCCATCCGGCCAGCAGAGGCGCTGCTTTTCATTCTCAGTTTATTCAGAGACGGCTGACTGGACCCGCAGATCTGCTGTGGAGGAGAATATCATGCTGCGTTCTTCAGAGATTTGGTGGCATGGGTCTGGATCCTCTCTTTCTGATGGACTCCAGCAAAGTGAACTCTTCTCTCCTTCCAGTTTTTTATAAGAGCGTTTTCTGTGTAGGCAGCAGCAGGCTGAGTCTCTGCACTGGCTGCTCCAGGAACCGGTTCTGTTTGGGAGTTTGTTGGATTGTCCTGTTTGGGGAACAACAACCTGGTCCAGACTGCTCCACAAAAGTTTATTGCCTTGGGAGGGCGGTGGAGCTGGCTGGACCTCGGCTGGATGATCCTGTTAAACTCGCTGCTTGTTTGGGAATAAAATCTGTTTCAGTTGTTGGTTCAGCTTTTGAGCTACTGGAACAAGTGAAGTGAACATGAATGTCCCTTTTGACTGATTATTATGAAGGTACTGCGTTACCAAATCACCTGGGCCCGTTTCCATCCTTCAGACTGTTTCCTGGGATAGAGAACTGCTCTGGCCCTTTGTTGGATTCGGTGGACAGTAAAGGAATCAGTGCTGCTTCACTTGTTTTGCACGTTAACACTTTCTGTTTTCACTGGTCTGGAAAAGTTACGGTGCTGCTGGCTTTAGGAGCCTTTCACGCCGACATGGTATTAAAATACCAGTTGCCGTGGATTTTTCGGTAGATTAGTGAAGGTTGGCTGTTGGGGAACTTGTTGGGTGTGACAGTGTGAAGGCAGCGTCCAGGATGAACAATGCAGTGGTTATGTTTTTGGACTCGATTGATAAGGTGAACAGCGTAGTTGAGAGGGGAATTGTTTTGAGAAATACCCAAACTACTGTTTTCCCTTTAATGAACCCGGATAAAAAGATCATCCCGTCTAATTTGCCACCTTTCATCAGTGACGATGTGTTGCTGAAGGAATTGTCACGTCACGGTCAGGTCGTGTTGACAATGAAAATTCAAATCAGCAAAGTTGAATCACGTTGTTTCTTTTAGAAGACAAGTGTTTATGATTCTAAAAACTGATGTTGAGGAACTGAGTATAGTGATGAAATTTAAGGTTGATGGTTTTGATTACACTATTTTTGCGACAACGGAAACTATGAGGTGTTTTGGATGTAACCAGGAGGGCCATACTGTCCGTAATTATCCTGAAAATATTCAAAATTTTAGGAGATCTATAACACCTTTGCTGTTAAAATGTTTTAATCATTTGCTTAAAGGCGGGGAGACTCCACCATCCTGGAAACAAACGATAATATCCGTTATACCAAAACCAGGAAAGGATAAAAGTGAGTGTAGCTCATACCGGCCCATTTCAGTCCTGAACATTGATTATAAAATATTCACTTCAATAATTGTCAGCAGACTAGAAAACATTATCCCTGAATTGATTAATGCAGACCAGACAGGATTTATCAAAAATAGACGTACACAGGATAATGTGAGGCGAGCGTTACACTGGTTCCACATTATGAGCAGAAATAATCTGAAATCATTAGCAATCAGTTTCGATGCTGAAAAGCCTTTGACTGTGTATGATGGGAATACTTATATCTGGTTCTGCAGAGGTTTGGCTTTAATAATACAATCATAAATGGTTTAAAATCAATATACAGTTCGCCAGTAGCCCGGATCAAATACATGGAGGCCTTTCAGGCACAATCCCTCTGGAACCAGGATGTCCTCTGAACCCAATTCTCTTTGCACTTTTATAGAGCCACTTGCTCACAAAATTAGGGAGGACCCAGAAATTAAGGGAATCATATTTAAGGGGAAAGAATAAAAATCATGTCTATACGCCGATGATGTCCTGGTGACCCTATCTGACCCAGATGCCAGTCTACCTAACCTCATGTCCTGCCTCTACCAATTTGGACTTTATTCAGGTTATAAATTAAATATTGGAAAAACTCAGACCCTGTGCTTTAACTACTCACCCAAAGAAGATATAAGTAATCAAATTTAATTGGAAAACAAGAACCATGAAATATTTAGGTGTTAACATTACTAAAAATTTCAACAAAATATACAAAGTAAATTATGGTACTATAACTAATAAAGTTAAAAAATAACCTGGACAAATGGCTCCCCTGACGCTCGATTTGTACAACCGAATAGAAATCATAAAAATTATAATTTTACCTCAACTGTTGTTCCTTTTTCAATCTTTATCAGTAGAAATTCCTACCAAGCAGTTTAATGATGGAACCGGATCATCTCCAGGTTTATATGGCAGAATAAGAAACCGAGGGTCTGTGATAAAACCTTACAATTACCAAGAGATAAAGGAGGAATGTCGCTCCCATGTCTGGAAAATTATTACACAGCAGCACAACTGCAATTCGCGGTTTACTGGTGTGAAGAGGGTTATGAAGCAAAATGGAAAGAACTAGAATTAAGTCAAACTGAAACCCATACAAGCTCTGCTGGGGGATAAAACCTGGAGACTATAGATGCAGGTGAGTTGACTGTTTCCACAAAAGTCCCTCTCAGCATCTGGTTTAGAGAGTTTTCCACTTTTAGAGAGGAAAACGAGGTTATTAAGAAGGATGGAGCATGATAGGGATTTTGTACCAGCACAACTTGACTCCAAATTCAATCAACTAACCAGAAAAGACGTGACATCACACTGCGTGATTTCTTCTGGAGCTGAGCTGAAAAGTTTCCAACTGCAGGAAAAATTTGACCTTGACAAACGAGACTTTTTCAGATACCTGCAGCTCAGGCAGCACTTTAATAAGAACATTAAAATATTGGAAAACAATGATCAGGACCTCACTAATATCTTTATTGATGCTTATAAAGGTAAATCTTATAAGAAGAGGCTGTCCAGACTATATGTGTGCTTAGAAAATAATAAAACAACATCTACATTATTTATTAAAAATACACGGGAAAAGGAGGCTAAGCTAACGCTGACGGAGGACGAGTGGCTCAACATCTGCCAGACGAACTCCACCAGCTCAGGACACTGGAGGGAATTTTCATGGAAGAATATTGTTAGGTTTTTTATAACCTGTTACATCCACCAAGGGCACAACATATTTGAGGACATGTAGGCAAAACTGAGGGTTCAAAAAATTGTTTTATTTCAAAACTCTCTTGAACTTTTGTTTTGGTTTAATTTTCTGTGGAGAAAAAAAAAGAATTAAATACTCCAGTAGGAGTGAAATGATTCACTCCTACTGGCTAAAGGTGGCCAAAGAGATAAGAGCAATTCTTGGTTTTGAAACTGAGCACAATTTTCAAATTACATATTTAAGTAATTTACCAAATGAACTCAACACTCAGGATAGTTTTCTGATGACTCAGCGGTTGTCGGGTGTATAGGGGCTGGAGGGGAGGGGGAGTACAGGACACTGGTGGACGGCTTTGTGGAGTGGTCTGACCAGAATCACCTGAGGCTCAACATTAGTAAGACCAGAGAGATGGTGATTGACTTCAGAAGGAAGAAGATACCTTCACGGCCACTAAAGGTCAAAGGGGAAGTGGTGGAGGAGGTGGAGGATTACAAATACCTGGGAGTTGTAATCAGCAACAGACTGGACTGGGCATCTAACACTGACGCTGTGTGCAGGAAGGGGATGAGCAGACTCTATTTTTTAAGGAAGCTGAGATCCTTCAATGTGTGCAGCAAGATGTTGGAGACCTTCTATCACAGTGTTGTTGCCGGCGCCATCTTCTTTGCTGCTGTGTGTTGGGGAAGCAGCATCAGAGCCAGCGACTCTAATAGACTGGAGAAAATCATCAGGAAAGCTGGCTCTGTACTGGGACTAAGGCTGGAGTCCCTGGAAACTGTGGTGGAGAGGAGGACACTGAAGAAGGTTCTGTCTATGATGGACAATAAACAGCACCCTCTCCACCACATAGTGGACAGACAGCGGAGCACCTTCTCACATAGGCTGCTCCAGCTCCGCTGTCGTAGGGACAGATACAGGAAATCCTTCCTGCCACATGCCATCTCACTGTACAATAAAAGCTAAATCATTGTTCTGCACTAATCAGTACAATTTGCACAACTGTACTGTGGCACACTGCTGTATATATATTTACATATACATATCTGCATTTTTTGAATCCTTGCAAGGACTGCTCTAAGCTGCTTTTATATTGACAGCATGTTATATTTTATTTTTATTTTGTCTACAATTGCTACTCAGTGGTGGATGTTGTGTGTCTTGTCTCTATGCTGCTGTAACTGCGGAATAATTTCCCTGCTGGGATGAATAAAGTAATTCTATTCTATTCTATTCTATTCTATTCTATTCTATTCTATTCTATTCTATAAAATATTACAGATAGCAGGAAAGAAATCATTAACAAGAAAGTGGCTCAGTGGGAGCCGACCGGCAGAGTGACTGGTCAGCCACTGTAGAAGAAATACATGAAATGATTTCCTTCTCCATAAGACTCCAGGAAAACAAAATCCAAAAATATTGGTTGAAATGGTTAATATATAGGAACTAGAAAGTAAGTTGAGTATCAATAATTCATTATTCGGGGCAGCAGCTGGAGTTTGGTAGAACTTTCTGCACAGAAACTCCCACCTGTTTGACTCTTCATGAAACTTTACATTCATTGTAACCAGTTCACCTAAAATCTGATTCACTTTTGTTTTGCTGTGAAGTTTTATGGGATAGGGTTAACCCTAACCCTATCCCATAAAACTTCAGGAGCAGCTATTCTTCTTTCAAGACATTTTATTCCAGTTTCTATTGAAATTGAAGATGTTGTATCTGGAAGATTGTTAAAGGTTATTGTTAAGTATGAAAATAAAAAGTTTATTTTACTGAATGTATATCCTCCTGTGAACTCAAGTGAACGTTGTGTTTTCTTAGAAAAGTTGGCAAATACACTATTAAATTGTGTCAACAGATTATTTAATTTTAGGAGGTGATTTTAATTGTACAATAGATGATTAAGATAGGAATCATTTGGAGCCACATTTACAATCAAGGAAAATATTGAAACGTATTATTGAAACTTATGATTTACGTAGATGATGTGTGGCGCTTTAGAAATGGAAAGATAAGGCAATGTCATTGTAAAGAGAATTATAGATTAGATAGGTTTTATTGTTTTGGGTTTTTCTGATCATTGTATGATCATAGGAAATGTGTTTATAAATAATTTAAGACCTAAAAGTGCATATTGGCATTTCAATACTGTTTTGTTAAATGATGGTTGATTTAAAAAAGGATTTTCTTTTTTTGGAAACAGTGGAGACTCATGAAATGTCAGTTTACATCTGTACAGCAGTGGTGGGATATTGGTAAAATTAAAATTCAACAGTTTTGTAATCAGTACACTTACAATGTTACAAGAGAAATGGTCAAATCAATTGAAGAATTACAGACTGAAATGGTGGATCTTCAGTTTTTGAGTCCACAGGAAATGGAGGCCATTTTCAGACGCTCAAAGAAAAAAGCTGCTTGATCTGCTGGGCTCAGAGCGCAGGGAGTTCTGCTACGTTCACGTTTTCAAAGTGTCTCTGAATGGATGCTCCCTCACAGAAAAATGGACAAAATCGTCTCATTCGTTGCATTCGTCCTGAAGAAGGAAAAGAGTTGACAGATCCCACCGAACTGCGGAAAAGAGCTGTGGACGTTTCTTCACGTTGTATGCCAGTGAGTTTAGAGAAGATTCTGGGATAACAGCAGAGTTTCTTAAGGACTTGCAAAAGGTGTCGGACCAAGACAAGGTCATTTTGGAGCATGAGTTGACGTTGGAAGAACTGCAGGAGGCGCTGCTGAGCATGGAAAATGGCAAAGCTCCAGGAATAGATGGCTTGTCTGTGGAGTTTTATAATTTTATGTGTTTTATATGTTGGCTGACGATCTGTTCTCAATAACAGGGTGGTAAGAGGAATGTTACCCCTTAGCTGTCGCAGAGCTGAGCTCACTCTTATTCCTAAGAAGGATGATCTTCATGAAATAAGGAATTGGAGACCCGTCAGTCTGTTGTGTACTGACTATAAGATCTTCTCAAAGGTTCTGGCAGGCAGATTGAGAAACGTGATTGATCAAGTTATTCATGTTGATCAGTCTTATTGCATCCCTGGCAGATCAATAAGAGATAACATAACTTTAATTTGAGATTATTTGGACGTCTCTAATTTATTGGGTTTAAACTTTGGTCTGATTTCTGTTGACCAAGAAAAGGCATTTGATCGAGTGGAGCACCAATATTTATGGAATACTTTGAAAGCTTTTGGTTTCTCCTCTGGGTTCATTGCTATGATTAAAATCCTCTATTGTGACATTGAAAGTGTATTGAAAGTCAATGGTGGTTTAAGTCACATTTTAATGTAAAGAGAGGAAGTGGCTGAGGTTGTGCAATGTCAGGAATGTTGTATTCATTGAGCATTGATCTCTTGTTATGGCAAATCAGGAAAAGGTTGCAGGGTATAAAGTTAAGTGAAGTTTCTTCACCTTTTCAACTTTCTGCATATGCTGATGATATTATTGTGGCAATCACAAAAGAGTCTGATGTTTTTAATTTCATTAAAATTATTGAGTGTTTTGGTAAAATTTCTTCATCCAAAGTTAATTGGAGCAAGAGTAAAGCTTTGTCAGTTGGTAAGTGGACAAAACAAGAACCTAAATTACCTGATGAATTAAAGTGGCTGAAAAATGGTTTTAAATATTTGGGTGTTTATTTGGGGGATCAAATAGAGGTCATGAAAAATTGGGAAGGTTTTATTGAATTAATGGAGGGTAGATTAAAGAAACGGCTTTTGCCACGATGTTCTTATAGAGGCCGTACACTAATTATTAATAATCTGGTTGCTTCAACTTTGTGGCATCGCGTATCTGTTATCGGTCTTTTGGTGAAACTACAGACTATTGAGTTAAATTTCTTTTGGGACAGATTACATTGGGTCCCTCAGAGTGTTTTGTTTTTACCAAAGGAAGAAGGAGGTTTGACTCATTTAGAGGAAAACAGCCTTCAGATCACAGATTTAAAGAGTTTTTTGTTTGGTGATCAAAATGTTTTGTGGAGAAAAGTTACAGAATGTTTTTTTTCAAAAGTTGGTAATTTAGGTTTTGGTAAAACTTTTTTATTGTTGACTTTTCAAAACATAATGTAAAGTGTTTGTCATCTTTTTATGTTGGTGTGTTAAAATCTTGGAACCTCATGGAAACGAAGAGAGTTGGACCATCCACATCTTTAAACTGGTTATTACTGGAACCAGTCCTCCAGGGATCTGGTTTGGGTTCAGCGTGGGACAAAATGGCTATGATTTCTGAACGTTTGATGAAAAGTGGGCTGGTTACGTTCAAACATCTGCTTGAACTTGTTGGATCTGAGATGGATGATGTTGTTCCTTTGGCTCGAAGATTGGAGATTCACTCTCTAAGAACTGTAAGCATTATGTTGGCAACTTTTAAGCGAATGTTATCTGAAGACGACAAAAGACTCATAAAGGGATGATGGGCGTCTAACACCTGATGAAGCAGATCCCTTCCTGAAGCTGTTTTAAGCCACAAATGAAAGACCTTGAATGTCCTGGACCTTTTTTAGAGAAAGGAAGAAATGAATGGACAATTTTGGATTCTGTGAATGGAAAGTTAATATATATGAAATGTGTTAAGGCTTTGAACAAAGTCAAATTAAAAGATAAAAAAGATACTCCTTGGAGAGATTATTTTAAAGTTGGTTTTGATGTGAAACCTGTGTGGGGATTATTATATAAACCAGCATTAACTAAAAATGTTGGTGATTTTCAATGGAGAATTTTACATGGTATTATTGCGATTAATGCTTTTGTTTCTATTATTAATCTATTCTATTATTAAATGTCCGTTTTGTTTATTAAGAGAAACTATTTTCCATTGTTTTGTACAATGTTTTAGATTAATGGATTTATTTACAATAATAAGAGATATTTGGAAATCTTTTGGAGAAAGTTTTACAGAACAGTCTTTTATTTTTGGTTCTTTATATGGCAAAGGAAAAAAGAAAATTGGACGGTTGTTAAATTTTTTTGCGGTCAAGCAAAGCTTGCAATATATTTGAGTAGAAAATTTAAAATTAGTAATGAACAGAATACTGATTGTGTAAAACTTTTTAAGAGTATGGTTAGAGCAAGAGTGATGTTAGAATATAAATATTATTTAAAAGTGGATGAGCTAAATATTTTTCAGAATGTTTGGGATTATGAAGGTGTTTTATTTACTTTAAATAATTCAGAACTTTCATTTATGAATGTGTTAATTTGACTTGGTGTTGAATGTTCCTATGTATCACCACTGAGTGAATAAATGAGTTTTTAAAAATCAAAAAAATCTCTCTCTCTCAGCAGCTCTGCGCTGCCACATGACAGGAGGTGAAATCAATCAGAGCAATGATGTTCTCTTGATGTTGCTCTCATGTTCTTGTGTTGTATTTATTTGCTGATTAAATAAATATCAATGTATATAATTAAATAAAATAATCATAGCTGCTGCAGAACAGCGAGCAGCTCTCAGTGAGGCTCCAGGCCTGCCGTTCTTACTAAAGAGCCGTTCAGAAGAATCGGATCGTTCATGAATGTCACGTCACTATATTGCAGACTTTTGGTCACAGTGTTGTCCCATACATGCAACATGTCAGTCAACACAATAATTCACAGTAATTCAGCGCAGTGACAGCGTTGTTTCACATTAAAGCCGTGAACAGCTAGCTTTGCTAGCATCACGTCCAGAGCTCACCTTTCTTTGAGCTTCTTTTCTAAGTGACGATAAAAGTTGGACGGTTCTATAGAAATGTAGTGAAGTAGAAGGTACTTAGTGTAAAATGTAGTGGAGTAAAAGTCTAAATTGTCCACAATTAAATCTACTTAACTAAAGTACAGATACATGAAAATTGTACTTAAGTACAGTAAGAAAGTACTTGTACTTCGTTACGTCCCACCACTCATCGTTTATTATGATTAATTTCTTGCCATAGGAAGAAATTAATCATAATCCAGCAGCAGCATTTGTAAAGCTACTCCAAGACGAACATGTTGAGTCACAATTATTGTATTTAAGTTGAATCTGTTGCATCATTTTATCCATTTAATTGATTAGTTTTATAATTAAGTCGATACTTTTTCTTTTTTTACTTTGTATTGCCATTAGTGCACTAATGGTGTCTATAAATTCTAATTAATGCTTAAAACTCCCAAAGACTGTCTGTATTGATTCTTTGAAAAACGGTAGAGAATCAATAAATGTCACTGAATTAGAAAATATAATGAAATGCAGTTTTGTGTGACTGCAGTTCTATAGAAACGGTTTAGAAATGGGAAAGTTTTTCTAAAACCAGGATTAATTGTGTTTCGGCTCTGATGGCTGAAAAACGCAGCAACAAACAGTTTTAGTCATTTTATTGTAATCTCAGTAGAACTTCAGATATCATGATAAATATCAGCAGGAAACCAGCTGGCTAACCTCGCGGCGCAGAGAGCATGGTCTCTGATGGGAAGTTGATCAACTGATTGGTGGATCTGCAGCAATAAGTTGCCCTGAGAAAGAAGAACGTTTAGACGTTCTCCTTCATCATCATCATCAGCAGGACTTTAAACGACTGAATCTGTTTAGAAGGAAGTCACATCCTGATAAATCTACTGAGGAATTTTCTCTTTAAAACAACTTTTTCAATTATAAACAGTTTTCTGGTCAAATTAAATCTTTATTCTGCTAATATTATGATCTTTTTTTTTTTTACCCCTCCAGGGGGTATTTTGTGGCTCTAGTGTCCCTTATGTGACAGTAGACTGACAGGAAACGGGGAAGGAGAGGAGGGAAGACATGCGGCAAATGTCGTCGGGTCCGGGAGTCGAACCCGTGTCGGCCGCGTCGAGGACTCGAGGCCTCCAAATACGGGTCGCGCTAACCGCTATGCCACCACGGCACGCCCCATAAAATCTACCTTTTGAAAATATTTTTGGCATTTGTAGTTTTTTTGGGAAAAAGCAAGATGGGAAAATAAAAAAGCTTGAAATTAGAGATTGGACCTGGTATGAAAAGTTTTTATTTTGAGGCGCAGCCTGGCCACTAAAGGCTGCCCGCGTCTGACGGGGAAATGTTGGACGAACTGAATATAATAACAGAAAGCGATATTACAGAAGAGACGACGTCCGAGTCAGAGCTCAGGATGAGCCATGTTGTTGGTGCTGAACTAAAGTAGATCATTTACTCTGACAGTCTGCAGCAGGAGGACAAAGGCTGGATCAGGGAATCTGCAAGTCAACTTTAAGACATTTTAAGACCTTTTTAATGCCACCCTGAATGAAATTATAACCTGAAAACTATAAATATGAGGGATGGTGTGGGGTTCTGCTGAACCAGAGCAAGCACTGTGAACTTTCTGCTGTGTGTTTGTGTCTCTCCTCAGTATCAGACCCACAGAGCCAATCTGACAGGCTTTCTGCCCAGAGAGCAACTGGCAACAGAACTGAGCCAGCGGCGAAAACCAACGTCGTCCGTCCAACTGCCGCCAAACTTTGCTCCCTTTCCGGTCATTTCCTACGAAACTCACGATGAGGCAACAATCATTTCCCTCCTCCAGCCAAGTGACGGTAACATTCGAGAAATGTTCCCTGAAATTTAAACAGGCTAACGATGCGACACGTAAAGGTCAAAAAATGTTTAACTTCTGTCGCTCTCTGTCAGTCGAGTCTATTACTCACAACATGGGCAAATAAGCTAGCCAGCTATTTAGCTAGCAAGGGCGTATCAGCAGCGAGTTGGTGTTAGCCTGAAGTCCCAGAGTCAGTGAAGATGTTAGCGTCCGACTCAAACGATTGCCTGTCAGGAAAATCCAGAGAAACAAAAACTACAAATACGAGATTAAATAATCCCGTCACAGCAAAATTTAAGACCGGTTATATGAGTTCAACAGAAAATCAGTTTTATCAATTAATCACATTTTTGGATTTTGATTATTTCCTTTTAGAAAAATCTGGATGTTTTTCACCAAAAATATGTTTTGCTATGCATAAAGGGTTTGTTGCCGTTTATGATATATTCTGAGATGCCTAAACATAGACCACATAGAGATAATGGATGACCCACTTAAAATCGTAACTTATAATGTAAAACGGCTCCACAATCCAGCCAAAAGAAAGAAAATATTGAATCAATTAAAACAAATTAACTGTCACATTGCCTTTTTGCAAGAAACTCATCTATCTGATACAGAGCATGAAAAATTAAAAAAATCTTGGGCAGATAAGGCTTTCTACTCATCCCACCAGTCGGGGAAAAAAAAGGGCGTTGCCATACTTGTGCACCGGCAGATTAATTTCACACAAACGTTGCTACATAGAGACACAGAGGGAAGATATGTATTAGTTAATGGTACAATTGATGGCATAGAAGTATCGCTTGTAAATGTGTATGCACCCAACACGGATACGCCTGATTTCATAAAGTCACTGTTTAAGGTAATATTACAGCACAGTACTGGGCTGTTGTTGCTGGGTGGGGACTTCAACTGTACTCTGTCACAAATATTGGACAGATTACCCACTCCAAAAACCCCCCTCTCTAGAATGAGTAGGATGCTTAAACATCAGATTATAGAGACGGGTATTGTAGACATATGGAGAAGCAGGTTTCCCAGAACTAAAGACTTTACTTTCTACTCAAACAGTCATGCCTCCTACTCTAGGATCGACTATTTCTTTACCCCAAAGTCAGAACTGCATAGAATAGTAGATATTGAAATATTACCTATTACTATTTCTGACCATGCACCTATCTTATTAAAATGGAATATAGGACACAGGCTAACATCTAAACAATGAAGGCTTAATACGTCCCTGCTTAACGACAAGGTATTCATTGTGTTTATTACAGAGGAGCTCAAGATATACCTAGAAACTAATACATCTACAGAAACAACACCTCTGATATTATGGGACTGTGCCAAAGCATTCCTTCGGGGCCGCATAATATCCTTCACATCTGCGAGGAAAAAACAGAAGAATGCTAAACAAAAAGATTTGGAGGACAAAATTAAAGAATTAGAGCTTAAACATAAAAGACACGCTTCAGCTAAAATCTTGAAGGAATTAAATGTAACCCGCAGACAACTAAACAGCCTACTGTCAGATAAAGTAGAGGGCAACTTGAGGTTCACTAATCAAAAATATTATGAATATGGCCAGAAGGCTAGTAGGTTATTGGCATTTAGATTGAGGAAACAACAGTCCTCCAACATGGTTCATAAAATAAAATCCCAAGAGTCTATAGAGACAAGACCTGACAAAATAGCAGAGGCCTTTGCAAAATTTTACAAATTATTATATACAAACACCGATACCTGTAATAATGACCAAGAGCTCACAGATTTTTTAAATAATATAAAATTGAACCACTTAACGGATGAGGCGGCGTTGAACTTAGATCAACCGATTGAGGAATGGGAGATCAAGCAGATAATTAAGTCACTTAAGAACAACAAAAGTCCAGGCCCAGATGGATTTACAAACGACTTTTATAAAACTTTTCTAGATCTTCTGGCCCCCCTGCTATTAAAAGCATATCACCATGCTTTAAAATCCAAAACTATGGCATCATCTTGGACAGAAGCCACTATAGTAGTAATCCACAAAGAGGGTAAGGATCCTACAGACTGCCAGTGCTATAGACCTATATCACTGTTGAATACAGATTCACGCATACTCACAGCAATCCTAGCAAGACGACTTAACAAATTCATCACCCAAATCATACATCCCGATCAGACAGGATTTATTGTAGGCAGGTACTATGCTGATAATCTAAGGCGCTTACTAAACATAACAAGCGTTCAAAAAGAGAGAAAGATTGAATCAGCAATCATATCCTTAGATGCCCAAAAGGCGTTTGACAGAGTGTCTTGGAAATACTTAATTCATACTTTGAAATGTTTTGGATTTGGCCCACATTTTGTTGACTGGGTGCAAACACTTTACTCCTCTCCACAGGCAGCAGTTAAAGTTAATGGCTTTAGGTCTGCTAGATTTTCATTAGAACGGGGGTGCAGACAGGGGTGCCCGCTCTCACCCCTTCTGTTTGCCATTAGTATTGAACCGTTAGCCCAAATCATTAGAGATGATGCTAATATTAAAGGGATAGAAATTAACAAGGAAGTACACAAAATCTCATTATATGCTGATGATGTATTATTGTATTTGACGGAACCTAAATCAACAATCCCCCACCTGGAAGAGCTCATCTCTCAATATGGATTTTACTCAGGCTACAAAATCAACATAGAAAACACGGAAGCTATGGATGTAAATGGCACAATTTCAGACTTCATAAAAGTACAGAGTGGCTTTAAGTGGCCCAAGAACGGTATCAAATATCTGGGTATTCAAATACCTCCACTTCTATGTGACCTCTATGAGGCAATCTATAGCAAACTTCTACGAGTCATCAAAAATGACCTGGAGCGTTGGGATACACTCCCTATCTCTCTGATAGGTCGTGTTGAAAGTATCCGTATGAACGTTTTACCAAGACTACTCTATCTATTCCAGATGCTACCGGTGGAGATTCCCAAATCTACTTTTGACACTTTAGATAAAATGATAACTGGATTCATTTGGCAAAAAAAGTGACCTAGAATCAGATTGAAAACCCTGCAGTTACCTAAACCCAAAGGGGGCCTCAAACTCCCAAACTTCAAATATTATTACTGGGCTGCACAACTTAAACCCTTATTAGTATGGCTACAGAATAGTGCAGATACTCGTTGGCTGGAAATAGAGGAAAGCAGGTGCTCAATACCACTACAAACATTACCTTTCTTAGATACTCCTGCAAAGGAAATGACAATCTGGACAAAAAACACCCTGAAAGTTTGGAACAAAATACAATCGGCTTTTAAATTATCAAAACAGATTTCACTTTTATCAAATATAGGATATATAAAGACATTTACACCGAACAACTTAGATTCTGGGTTCAAAAACTGGTCTAATTATGGGCTATCTCATATCCACCAATTAATTAATAAGGGGAATTTCAAAACCTTTGAACAGATAAAAAGTGAATTTGGCCTCCCTAAGACGGACTTCTATCGATACTTACAACTTAGAACCTTTGTGACGACACACAACAATTGGACTAAACTTCTTGAATCTACACCTATAGAAAATTTCCTAATGGACATACAAAGGGGAAAGGGAAATGATAAAGTAATTAGTAAAATATATGACTTGTTTCTGTCCATAAATGTGCACGATTCCACAAACATAAAGCATAAATGGGAGACTGAATTGCAGGAGTCAGTAGCAGGGGACACATGGGAAGAAATATGTACTGAAGCACAATTAACAACAAATTCTAATACATGGAGAGAATTCAAATGGAAAGTAATAGTCTGGTTTTTCAGAACACCAGCAATAACCAGTAAAATGGACCCAACACAACCCAGTCCATGCTGGAGAAACTGTGGGACGCAGAATGCAAATCATACTCATATCTTTTGGGCTTGTCCTAAACTAAGTGTATTCTGGGAGGACATTTTTGAAGCTCTCAAGGTAATTTTCAGAAGAAATGTTCCAAAAACCCCCTTGGTGGCAATTTTGGGAGTAATACCCTTTGGATTGGAGAGGAAGGATGATAGATATCTTCTAAGAATCTTGCTCACAGCAGCATTGAAATGCATAACTATCAGATGGCTGAAGCCAGGACCTCCTACATATAACACATGGATACAAAAAGTTTGGGACATTCATTTGATGGAAGAAATCACATATTCCTTAAGGCTTCAAAAAATAGTTGTTAATATAAGGTGGAGCTTCATACCGTTATTATTTCAGTGACACAATTACAGGATTGCCCTTTTGCACTTGTATGTTCTCTTGGGTCGGTCTAAAATACCAAGGTGTAAAAAACTTTAACTCAGGGGGGATTTAATCGTATGTTTTGTATTTATTTTATTTTGCTGTTATCTGTCTGTTGATTCCGTTCTGTTGTTCTGTAATCATTATTACATTTGTTAAGAACACCTACTGTCTCATCTCCTGTTGCCAAGTTATGATGCAGATGATAAATGTCAGTAAGAGACGGAAGAATGTAACCTTGAACATGTGTTGTTAAAAATAAATAAAAATAAAGTTAAAAAAAAATGTTTGGGGTTTTTTTGCACCATCTTGTTTTAAAGCTTCAGTTGATTCAAACAATGAATTAAGCTCAACTCTACGACGCTCTAGCAGAGCCAGGAAACGAGTCTTTTCTTATGTTCTGGTACTTTTGTTATTCTGCTAATTAAACAACATGCTCAGAGCCCGGCCCTGATGCAACTCACAGAAAGACTGACTGAAATAAAATACACTATTTTCTGTCATTTTTATTTTCTTTTTTAAAAATGAAAGCAAGAAAAAAAAATCTGATTAATCAAATGAAGATAATCTGAGATTTAATTTGTAAGCCATATCCCTGGGATCAACATTTAAGGCCAACTTACATTTTGTTTCATGAAATCAAGGCATTTTAATTGTTTTAAGGATGCAGACATTAAGGGAACTGTTCATAAGATTGAACTAATGAATGAACTAAATGAACTAGTTCTCACTGAACAATAACAGAACTGAGGTAAGCCAAACAACATGTGGTGCAGTTATTGCATTTATTACACAAAGTTAATGTGATGTTGGTCTAGTTAGAAAACTAGTTAAAGTTTTGATGCTAACGCAAAAATACTGCAGAAAAAAAACGGAACAGATTTTTAAGGATGTCAAAGTTCAATGATCATTTCCTCCATGCTCGGCTGATGAACTACTTGGTTGATGAACTTTTTGCTTTATTGTTGTTTATTAATGTAATAACTATCTTGAGTAGCCAGCGACCAGCTTCCAAGATGGCCGCTGGCTAGGAGGGACAGTGTGATTCTTGCCTGCAATTTAGTGAAAATCTATTGAATGTCTGAAATACAACTCAACATCTAAGCAAATGTTGAAGTTTTGCACTTTGATTTTCAGCTAATGTTTGGATTTGTAGGACCATTTCTACCATGTTTTCAACTTTAAGCACTTTTTGACTACATGTGTTTGAACAACCAGCAAAGGCCAAGTAGCAAAACGGCTCCAGGTTTAACGAGAAAGGAGGACATGGTGATTTCTGGACTCAAGACGACACACCGAACATACGGAGCACAACAGCAGGAGGCAATAAAGATGCAAAACCAGATGAGTTACTTTCTCTTGATCAGCAAGTCATCAAGTTCTTCAGCAGCAAAGGGATTTTACTGGACAGTAAAACTATTGCTGCTTGTTATACAGCATGCCGCAAAAACCAAATACAAATCCAGATAAAAGGAGGAAAAGACCAAATACCTTCGATTTGTGAGCACAAAACACAAAACTGAACTGCTAAATGTTGTAAAAAAAACTAAATCATGTGTTAGTGAATGAACACCTTTGCTTACTGAATACAGGCCACATGGACCAGGAGCTGTAAGACACTGATAAAACTTAACGGTTCTCCTGAGAAGCCAAGGCGCCAACTATTAGAAATCTCGTTGAGATGGAGAAATATAGATGAACAGAACAACATTCACTTGAACCCAACATTACAGGGTTGTTTTGTATTTCTGTCTTTTGGTTCTGAACATACTGATGGAGGCGAACAACATATCATTTAGTCAAGAGTCAAAGAATTCAATCAAAGAGTTTTGATCTTAAAGATCATAGATGTGGGGCGTGCCGTGGTGGCGTAGCGGTTAGCGCGACCCGTATTTGGAGGCCTTGAGTCCTCGACGCGGCCGTCACGGGTTCGACTCCCGGACCCGGCGACATTTGCCGCATGTCTTCCCTCCTCTCCTTCCCCGTTTCCTGTCAGCCTGCTGTCATATAAGGGACACTAGAGCCACAAAATACCCCCTGGAGGGGTAAAAAAAAAAAAAAAAAAGGTCATAGATGTTATGATATAGAAGCTGATATAGATCCAGATTCAGTCATAAACAGTGAATATTATTGTGAAGCCAGTATTAATGTCTTTTAAATTCACTTTAATAGTAGGAGCAGACACAGCAACTTTTCTCAGATTAAAAGCCACCTTCAGAAACCTGATGAGAATTTAGTTTGGCAGAAATCTGAGGAAGGTGGATGAGTGAGATGAGCTGCTGGACTCTCTGGTCCAGAGTTTCTCAAACCTTTTCAGGCTGAGGATCACTTCACCATTTCACAAACGGTAACCTGAAATCGCACCTTAATATATAATTCAACCTGAAATGAAAATATTAGCTGATGTTTTCTTAGTTCTTCCTAATGGAGAGTGGTGCTGCTTAATAAATGTGACGTCAGAGCCATGAACACGTCTACTTTGAGTTATTTACAGATAATGAAAGAGTCTAAACTTTCTAATGAAGTCAGACACGAGGAAATAAAAAAACAAGTTGTTCTTTACTTCCAAGTGTTATGTGCATTAATAACATTTAGGGCTATTTGTGATTTAGAAGCACAATTAAAGAAAAACAGACTTGAGTTGCTTTAACAGAAACTAAAAATCATTTTCTACACCATTAAATATAAAAATAATAAACCCATTTCTATCAATGGCATTTATCTACTGTGTTTAATTATTTAATTTCAGAATTTTTAATTAAATAAAAATAATAATAGCTGTTGGTGTGGAAGCAGAGCATCATTCATTACCAAGCAAAGTCATAAAAACAAACAGTTCTGACTAACTGAGTCGATTCCTACCGCGTAGAGCCGTTCAAAGGAATCCATTCGCTAGTGAACGACAGCAGCTTCAGCTTCTTCTGCTCAGATAATATTCTTTCCATCTGCAGCTTTTCTTTTGAGTGACCCGTTTTTAAGCCAGTTCTCCGTCATTATTTTCACAATCCTTTGCTAAGCTAGCTGTAGCTTCGCACTTTGAGCTGACGTCACGGAAAATAAACGGTCGTTTACATGCAGTACCTGGCGGACCAGTAGGGGGCGGCCGCGGACCAGCAGTGGCCCACCAGTTTGAGGAAGACTGGTGTGGATCAGATGTTCAGTCAGAACAGGTTGACGTCAGGTCTGGACTGAGATGGACGGTTGTTACTAAAATGACATTTTCAGTTGATAACTTGATGGATGTTAAAACTGAGGGTAATAAACCTGAACATATTTTAATTAGTCGTGTTTATCGAAATCCTGGCTCTTCCATAGATGAGTTTAGCAAGAAAATATTAAATATTAGAGACGTAAGAAAGGCTCAATGAAAAGTTAACTTTTATTTGTGGAGATTTTCACATTGATTTGCTGAAATATAATGAGAATACTAAAACGACAGAATTTATAAAACAGTGTTTGGTTTAGGTTCCTGTCCATTAATATTAATACCCAGGGCCGGCCCAAGGCATAAGCAAACTAAGCAGCTGCTTAGGGCCACAGGGCCACCAACGGGCCCCTCAGTGCAACTGATTTAAAAAAATAAAAAATTTTAGCAATAATTTCTGTCATTATAATATCAAAAACACACAATTTCACTACAAACTGATTTGTTTTTACAATGATATATATTTGATAATGTATGTAGAAATTATTATTTTATTGATAAAAAGAAAACAGATAAATTGCTCTTGGGGCCCCTGGTGGCTGCGGTAGGTACCGCATGCTTCGCCGGTAACGAGCTGAACGTTCAGAGCATCCAAAGGTCCAAAGGTCCAAAGGTCCAAAGGTCCGGTCAGAAGTTAAGTAAGAAAAATAATGTCTCAAAAAAGGAGAAAAGAAAAAGGAAGAATAGAAAAAGCCAAGATAAAGGTTTTAATTAGCCTTGCTAATGTAATGTAATGTAAAAGATTAGTAAAGCTGCTAACAGAACATTAGCTTGATAGCGACCTGGACCGGTCCAGTTCAGCAGTAAACATTTATGCTAGAGTTTAAACTTTAAATGAGTTGATTCTCATGGTGGCTCTGGATATTTCTGAGCTATTTTGGCTTCAAACCGTCTTTAATAAGAATAATTAAAACTTGTCAATGTTTGACATTGTTAGCTAAATGTTTGTCCGTCAGGCTACAAGCTGCTACATGATGAGCTGCTCTATGTTGTTTGCTGCTGAGCAAAATCATTTAGTGGCTAAAAACATTATTTTTACATCAACTTCTAAGTTATGAGAAACTTCTGTTAAAATCATTTGAAGGCTCAGAATCAGTCCGGTACCGGTACCGGTCCATATTCTCAGGGGAGAAAGACTCACCTGGTGTAAATTACATTTTAGCTGTTGGAGTAACGCTTAAGAGAAATTAATTTAATCAAAGGATGTCATGAATATGTGTAGAGCTGCACCGATTGCAGTTTTCTGGCCGATCCCTGGTTACCGATATTTAAAAGCCTGACCTGCTGATTAAGATTTTGGCTGATATGATTTTTTTTCTCTGAAATGTTGCTAAATGTAGCAAGAAAGTCACTGAGTTGGTAACAATGGGGTGAATATTGTTAGCTGTAAACGGTCAGACCTGGTGGGCCGGTCAGTCAAACGTCTCACTGCAGAGCAGAAGAGGACAGAGATGATTTTTAAACCTTTGCTGATGAAGATCAGATCAGCTTCACATGTAAGAATCAGCCGATAACGACGCCCCAAAATGAAGGAAATCGGCTCCCAGAAATCAACTGGTGGATAAATCAGTTGGTCAATAAATGTATCGTATTAAACATGTTTATAATGTAAACAGCACTTCCAGAGATGCAATAAGTTTATAGCAGGTGTGTAAATGATCTAATATTCTAACTGCTGATTGCAGCCGGTCCACATTGTTAGCAGAACCAGAGGGCCCCAAAACCACATTAGGCTCAGGGCCCCATGGAGGTTTGGGCCGGCCCTGCTGATACCTACACAAATAACGGAGCGTCACTGACTGATCATTTTTTAGGTCAATGTGAAAACAGTGGATGGTTCATCATTTGTTTACTATGTTGGATATTAGTAATCAGTTTCATTTAAATATGACAAAGCAAATGACTAATTTAGTTAGAATAAAATCACCTGAAGCTGTGGAAGAAATGAAAGCAGAATTATAAACTATAATTGGCCAAATGTTCATGTTGATGATGTTAACCAGTCATATAATACGGTTTAGGAAATATTTGTAAGAATTTATAATCGTTATTGTCCCCTAAAAGAATAAACATCAGAAATACATCGACTCCCTGATTTGGCTTGTAAAAAGAAATACTTAAAAAGACAAATAATAATTTATAATATTATTAAACCTCTCATCTTTATTTGTAACAAATTGTTTTAACTGGAACTTTTCTGACAAAATGAAACCAGCAAAAGTTTTTCCATTAAACTGGAGACAAAGATTCACAGACTGCAGGCCGTCGTCACGGAAACCAGGATTCACTGAAACGTTGGAAAAATATTCGTAAAAACTTTTTAATAAAATAACAAACGGAATGAGCCGATCTAGAGTTTATAGATCTAGAGTTTATAGAGATAGTGTTTATAGATCTACACCAGTGGCCCCTGATTCCCGGCATCCTGCCTGTTTTAGTCTCTCCCTGGTTTAAGGCCCCTGGATCCAATGATGGTCCTCAGAGACTAAGAAGAACTTGGACCTGCTGAGACGGTTGTTGGTAAAACCAGGAACAGAATAAAACAGGCAGGAAGCCGGGATTCAGGGGCCACTTTGGGCTCCACTGGTGTAGAGCTTATAGATCTAGAGTTCATAGACATAGTGTTTATAGATTTAGTTTATATATTTAGAGATCGTAGATCTAGAGTTTATAGATCTAGATGTGACCTGTAGGTTTCATATCAGTGATTAAATAGTTACTAGAGTAATAGATTACAATATGTACAGATTAATAAAGTCCAACAGTAAAATCTTTTCCTCAAGGCTCAGTAAATTATTTAGACTTTATTTAAATGATATTTTGAAGTTTATAATGTTTGAAGATACAAATGTGAAATAATGAAAACAATAGAAAACCTGGTTAGATTACACTAACTTATCAGTAAATGAAGGAAAAACTAAGTTCATGTTTTCTCTGGTAATCGGATCTATAATCGTGTAAAGTTGAAAGTCATCGAGTTTATGAGACAATTTTAGGGATTATTATAGACAAACTCAGCTGGAAGCCTCATATTGAACATATTAGAAATAAAGTTGCCAAAACTATTGGAATATTGTTTAAAATAAAAGATTTAATAAATTCTAAAGCCTTGCATATCATATTTTCCTCTTTAGTTTTGCCTTATTTGTCTCAGAAATCTGAGAAAATGCAAGTAAAAAAATATCGATAATTTAGTTCAGTTGCAAAAAAGCTAATAGGATTATTAATAAAGTGCATATCATGAAACAACTAATAAACTCTTTATTCTAAGTAATACTTATTGTACATATAAAACTATTGGAAATAATGTTTAAAGCTCTGAACAAACGTCTTGCTGCTGGTAGAGAAATGATTTAAGAGAAGAGAGAATAAATATAATTCATGAGGTTTGTTAATATTTGAGGATTCAGATAAAAATTAAACGTGTTGAACTGAAACTGAATGATGATTAAAATGTAAAATGATCAACTCTATTCTGTTTTGTAGACGCATGTTTGGGTGAAATGTTTCTGCTTTAGCTGCAGATCTGATTCAGCCCAATGCTTTTTGGTAAATGATGGTTTGTGATGAAACATTGAAAAACAGATTTCTAAGTTATTTTGTGAACATTTATTGCATTTAGTTTTGATTGAACCTGTTTTACTTTAGAAAAGTATTCACACCCCTGGAACATTTGCACATTTTGTTTCATTCTAACCATAAACATAAAAATATTTCATAGGAACTGAATGTAATACCATTATGAAGTACAAAGAAAATAAAACCTCAACACAATTTTTACAAATAAACTGAAAAGTGCGGTGTGTAAATGTATTCAGCCTCCTTTTTTCTGAATTCAACCAGTTGCCTTCAGAAGTTGCCTGATGGTTGCTAATGACTCGCTGAGTCCAGCTGTGTGTAATCTAATCTAATCTAATCTAATCTAATCTAATCTAATCTAATCTAATCCCAGTGTTATTCCAGCTGCTCTGTGACGCCTCAGAGGTTCAGAGATGATCTGGAGCAAACGGCATCATGGAGGAGCAGCAGAGCGCTCAGGAGGTTTACAGCAGGCTGAGGCTTTGAGCGTCTCACCGTCCAATCAGAACCCAGCGTCTGACCCAATGAGACCAAATATGGAAAAGCTCCAGGGTGTGAATACTTCTGCCAGCCTCCAATCAGAGCTGAACTGATTCTGTTTGGACTGAGAGTCAAAAATGGTCAAGAAATTGGTGAAACTAAACAGAAACATTTTTTATTTTAATAAAAAATGTTTCTGTTTAGTTGGACCAATTTTTTTATTTATTTTTTATTTTTATTAAACAAAATGCCGTTTTGTTTCTGAGTTTTATCATCAGATTTATTGCTGAGTCGGTAAACTTGCTGTAAAGAACTTTTTCTATTTTGATTGGATGAATTTTGTGGCCCTCTCTCACCCCCTCCATGAAGCAGCAGGTTTCTGTTTTCACGCTAACCTGCAGGACACAGCGCTGTTAAAGGGGTGGGGCGGGGGCCGGTCAGGGCCGGTCGGGGGCCGGCCAGGGGCCGACTGTTTAACCCAAACCAAAAGCAACAGACCTCAGAGCCAAACACACACACACAGCAGACGACAGCATCTTTCACCAGAAGTGACTCTGGTTTGATGACCTGTTGCCATGGCAATGGCAGAGGACAGTGCGGCTAGGCTGAAGCTAAAGACGCGCCGCTCTCCCAGGACTCGGAGATTAACTCACGCTCGGTGCAGTAGTTGCCCTCCCAGCCCTCCAGGCAGCGGCGCCGGCCCTGGGCGTCGCAGCGGTAATGGCCGAAGTCGTCGCTGCGCGGCCGGCACAGGGTGGAGCAGTCGTCGCCGTGGTAATTCTCCATGCACACCACCCGGTAGGAGAAGCTCAGCTCGCTCTGGTTGCCCTGGTGGAGCTGCTGCGACCACTCCTCCCCGACCGCCTGGCTGCCGAGGCGGGACGCCCGGCTCAGCAGCCGCGGCCGGTCGCCTGGGCAACAAGCAGACAGAAACATGGCGGAGTCACGATCAGCTGGGCTCAGCCTCTTCCAACTGCTTCAACTCAGAGAAAGTAAAACGGCTTTCCACAGGAAAACTTTCCCAGCATCCTCTGCTGTATCTGCAGGCCAGATGTTTTCCACCTCTGGGAAGATTAAAGTTTAACCAAAACTTTCAGAATAGATAAAAACAGCAGATAAATCTACGCGTGATTTATTTGATCATTTTATCTGAATCCTTAAAGATTGGAACATTTCTTTCTTTAAAAAATGATCAAAACCCAAATAAAAGTGTAAACAGTGGGACGTTGTGATGCTGAACGATGTAAACATGTTTTCTGTCGCCCCCTGGCGGTCAGGGCGCGGCGCTGCAGCTTGTCGTTACCTGTGGACTTTCCACCTGAGCAGTCTGAGGTCCAAACCTCCAGGATCAGCGAGAAGGAGCCCTGCAGCGAAACAATCATCAATAATCAATAAACCGTCAGTGACGTGCTGACGTCACACGGCTCGCTGTCACAGTTTTCTCCAAACATTTTCAAATCATTTCCGTTCTCGATTCAGACAGAACCGTTCACCTAAACGGAACCGGTCCGGTTCCGGTCACTCACCGGCCACTTGAAGGAGACGTTCACCTTCATGGGCGCGCTCCCGGAGATGGAGCCGGGGTCCGCGGGGAGCGCGGCGCTGCTCGCGTTCCCGTACGTGCACGGCGGCTCCGGGCTGATGACGCTCTGCGAATGTTTGAGGCACATGCGGAAAAAGATGCGGCAGTCCCGGTTCTGGTCGCAGATGCTGCGGGAGCTGCTGAAGGTCTGGACCTTCAGCTCGAACACGGCCTTGGTGGACCGAACCTGGAGGGGGGGGCAGTGAGGGAAACTTCAGACTCTGTGCGTAAAGGCGCGGGACTCCCGGTCCGGCCCGTCAGAACCTGTCGGAACCACTCACCGTCTGCACCGGCACCGCCAGCAGGAGCAGGAACAACCGCAACATGTCTGAGCGCCGCTGCCCCCGATGCTCGCTGATCTGCGCCAAAAATAAAACCAAAATAATGCGGAGGAACAAAACCCGAACCGCAGCGAGGAGAGAAGAAGAAGGAAAAGTAGAAAAAGTAGCAGAAGAAGAAGAAGAAGAAGAAGAAGTGGCGGGTTTCAGGTCTGATCTGCTTTCTGCGCTGAAAAGAAAGTGAAGTGCGGCTGTTTGAACTCTGGACTGCGGCAGCTGCGCTCTCACCTCCGCTTTATAGCGAGGAGGGGGGAAGGGGGAGGAGCCGGAGGGGGAGGGGGTTCCTGAACCAGAGGAGCTCGGTTCCGATCCAGCAGACATAATGGATCTCCTGTTCTGATGCTAGAACCTGTAGAGCAGCTCTACAGGTTCGGTCCGGACCGACCCAGAACCCGACCTGCTTCCAGGTCATCAACCTTCTGGTTCTGAATCACGTCACACTCAACAAAAACCAGAAACCGTTCTGAAAACTGTGGTTCCGTTTGGACCCGTCATGTTCTGAATGGCTCCAGAACCGAACTTGTTCTGGCAGCCAATCAGGAAGCAGCTTTCATCTGATCACCCGACCCAACAGAACTGACACCAGAGTTCTGGTTGTGGAGGTCAGCGCCGAGTGGACCGGTTCTGGTTCTGGAGCCGTTCCTCTCTGGATGCAGAACCGGAACCTGGTTCTGAGGTCAGGAGGTTCTGTCTGCTCTCACCTGGACCGAACCTCGTGTAGAACTGAGAATCAGTACAGAACCTGCAGCTGGTTCTGGTTCTAACAGAACCGCTGAGTGTGTGGGCCAGGTGAGCCGCAGACAGGTATGCCCAGCGTGTGCGCATGCTCACAAACCTACTTCTTGTTCATGTGTTAGCTCAGAAAGCAGCGCGTGCCACGGCACGAGGCGCTCACACGCACGCGCCTTCATCATGATTAAGCCGATGAGTGACGGCAGGGCGCGTGCAGCGCGCACGCGCCGCCAGGAAGCGTCATCAGACTGGTCATTTGCGCATATTCGATCGCGCGCCATCTGCGGATCGATGAGACTCTTTAGGCGCGTGCTGCGAACCTCAGCGGCGCTTTGATGGGAGAAGTTAGTGCTCCCTTCCTGCTCTGTGATTGGCTGTCGGTCAGCTGACCGTCCTTTCATCCTAACTTTCACCTCCTTCTTTCCGCGGTGTGAAAACTATTGATCACTGCGCCGTTTGGTTGGCAGGCGGGAGGCACGAGCTCCTGTTGAGGTGCGAACCTGGTGCGTGCGGCGCGTGCCCGCCGGGGGAGGAGGTGGTTGCCCTGGAGACCGTGGGAAAGTCTGCTGAGGCGCCGGAACCGACACCTGAACGGAGCGACGCGAGGACGTGATGGACCGAATCTAACTGCTGATCCGGAAAGAAGAACCGGTTCCCTTGGACCCATGCTGCCAGGAACTGGGTCCTGAACAGAATCGTGTGTGGTTCTGCTGACTCAAGAGTTCTAGTTCTGGACCAAGATGGGTCCAAAATGTTCCTCAGTTTAAACTGAAAACCATCAACATGGAACAACCACAGAGCTGGTTCTGGTTCTGGTTCTGTTGGACCTCAGTGTTGATCATATCACTGAACCAACTGGAGAACTGGGTCGGACTCTCCGGTCCAGAACTCAAGTGGTTCCAGTCCGACATGAAGAACTGGGATTTCTCTGTTTCAACAGGCACCGTCTCATCAAGAGGTCAGAGGTCACCTGTGGGGTTCCCCAAGGCTCCATCCTAGGACCCTCTGGTTCAATAAGCTCCCACTGGCTCAGGCTACAGCAGGAAATAAGATCAGTTACCATGACGACGCAGAGGATAACACATTCAGACTTCATGAGTTCTGCCCCAAAGTGACACCAGGAAAAGAAAAGATGAAGCAAAACGAAATCAGTGACTTTGTAACAACTAAAGGATCCTGGTTTCTAAAGCCTCAGATCAGAAACTCATCCAGGCTGGAGCGATTATTATGGTCTGGATGATCAGTTTCAGCGTCTCCGGTTACATTTCATCATGAAGCTCAAATGCTGCAACACAAACTTCAATGGAAAAAGGGAAACGGAGGTTGATAGTTTTCAAAGTAAATTATATTTTTTAATAAAATATTCAAATTAAAATGAGACAGAAACACCGAGGCTGGAGCAGAGCGGTTCCGAGCCTCTGCTGACCACCATGTTGGATCCGGGTTGATCATTTTTAACCAAATGGAAAGTTTTAACGCGCTTTGTTTTGTTCTAACTGGTTCCGTCGAACTGCGCTGTTTGGACCCGGTTCTGATCCATTTCAACTGGAATAAAGTATCGCGAAAGTTCCTCTTCCTCAGTCTGCGCGGGGGGGGCATGTGTGTGTGTGTGTGTGTGTGTGTGTGTGTGTGTGTGTGTGTGTGTGTGTGTGTGTGTGTGAAGAGCGTGGGGGTTTCACACCTACCTGCTGACCGTCTGGAAGGTGACAAAACGTCGCGCGACCTCCTGTTCCCGCCACGCGCCGCGGCCCTTTCATGCTCCCCGCGGCGGCGCGCGCACTTCTCGGCCTCGTGCGAACTGCGGCTTTTGTTTGGCGCAGCTGTTTGCGGCAGGAGGCTGCGGGTGTGAAGCTGGGAACGTCCGCGGCTTCCTGACTCCCACCGTTTGATGCAGAGCCGAACCCAGCGGCGGTTCTGGTTCTGACCCAGCAGCTTCCGTTTCCAAACAGAACCGTGTACGGCCCGGTTCAGCCAACCGAACCAAGTGTAGGGCCGGTCCAGAGGAGACGCATTAATTTTTGCCAGATATAGTACCAACCGAACCAGAACCGCGGACCCAGTAATATAAAACGTTCATAAAGTGGAGATTCTGCTGAAAACCAACAGAACCGACTTTTATTTCAACTGCTGATAGAAACCAGCAGAAGGTTCTGATGAACTGTCTGGTTCCGACCAGGACCGACCCGGTCTTCGCAGCTCTACTCAAACATCGGGTCTCAGAACCAGCAGGTCCAATCATCATCATCATCGTTATTTCTGATTCAATAGTTTTAGGTTCTTTGATTTATTTATCAATAAGTTAATATTCCAGGTTCTGACCCAACAGAACCGGCTTGAACAGAGAAAAATGTTGACATTTAAGCAGAAAATCTGGAAACAAAAGTTCTGATAAAATTCTGATCCAAAACTAAGAAGTTTCATTTTTAGTTTTAACCTTCATCGACGGTTCCGGCTCGGATCAGGTGTCCAACAGAACCAACGGGGGCCCACAGCATGACGCCACCTCTGCCAGACGTTCAGAAACGTTCTGATGACTCATGGAAGAATCGCAGGGCGGCCGGTTATCAATCAATAATTAATAATTAATAATCAATGTTCTGGTTGAAAATCTGATTTATTCCAGTAAATATCAGAATATTACATCAGACCAATAAAAAGTTCTGGTTCTGATCCAGCTGAGTGGACGGGCCAGCAGATGCAGAGAAAGTTGAGTGGAAGGAAGAAGGCTGAGTTTATTTTTAAACTTTTTATTGGTCTGATGTTCTGAAGGTCCGGTTCCATCCCAGAACCGGGCCTGCCGGGCTCAGCTGCTCCTCCTGCTGGTGAAAAGTCGCAGCACATGTTTGTTTCAGAGCTTTATGAGGCCAACAGAACCGCAGCAGCAGCTCCTGCAGGGTCCCAGTCCGGTCCGGTCCAACGTCCACCAGAACCGCTGCTCACGTCTGAACATCAGTGATTTATTCTGTCAGAGTTACTGCACCCCCTGCAGGACGGGGGGGAAGCCGATACCAGGTCCGGTCCAGGGCGGAGGAGAACCAGAGCCAGTTCTGGTTCTGGTTCAGCCGTCGATCTCCAGCAGGTCCAAACTCACCTGGGTCCAATCAGGACACACAGAGAGGAAGGGGGCCGGGGCCTCCAGAGCCCCGCTCCGCTTCCAGAACCCGACCTCCGGGTGGAGCGGTGTGGGTGGGAGGTTCTGCGGGCCTCACTGCTGCTTGGACCGCCAGAACCGGGTCGTGATGGAGCCCAGAGAGAGAGCCGGCTTCTTCTGCTGGGAGAGGTCCGCCAGGCGCTGCTGCTCCTCCTGCCGGGGGCGACACCAGGTCAGAACCAGAACCACAACAGAACCGGGTCAGAACCAGAACCATCCCACCTGGGCCAGCTGGGCCTGGCGGCGTTTGAAGGCCTCGATGGGGTCGTCCTCCAGGGCGTAGTTCTCCAGAACGCCACGCACGTCGTCCACGCCGCTCAGAGCGATGGCTGCAGGGACGGAAACACACCAGGTCAGGTCCGGGACCGGGTCAGGTCCGGGACCGGGTCAGGTCTGGGACTGGGACCCGGTCGGGTCCAGAACCGGGACATGGACGTTTCTGGACCTGAACGCTTCAGAAACGCCGACGATTAAATCTGAGTAACTGGAATCAGAAGGAATTAAATCTGGATCCAGTTCGTCTTCGGTTCTGGTTCCGCATCATTTTAAACGGGTCCAGATGCTCCGTTTCTAAACTCTGGTTTATTTCCCTTTAAATGTTCTGATTATTGAAGAAAGAAAATCATAATTTAGAGAAATAATTTTATGAATTTCTGCATGCAGAATAATTAGAGGATAAATGTTGTGATGTTATTAAAAATGCAATGCTAAAGCATTCGGACCCATCAGCATCATCAGAACTTTGAATGATTCTGTTGAGAGAATCAAACGGGCCGAGCTGCTTCATCCTCATTAAAACTTTTTTAAATCCTGATTTTACGATTTTTTATTCCCACATTCAGATTCTTTACGGGTTTCCTGGTTTTACATTTCTGATCATTTTGAACTAAAATTAATTCAGTTCTGACTCAAGGAGGGGTCCAGAACCAGGGCTGCCTCGGGTCGGAAACAGAACCGCTCACCCTTCAGGAAGTTGGCGAGGTCGTAGAGGGTCCGGTCGTCGGAGTTTCCGTCCCACTTCCTGAGCGCCAGGCCGTTGAAGGGCTGCAGCTGGAACGCCTCGCGCTTACAGTCCACCACGATCACCTTACTGCTGGCCCGGTTCAGGCACGACACGTCCTGCAAGACAGACGGGTCAGAACCGGCCGGCTGGATCTGAAACCCGCCCCATCACCTGCCGTTCCGCTCTTCCTTTAACCGTGTTTGGTTTGAATCCAGCGCTGCCCCCTAGGGGCCTGGAGGCTCAACAGCCGGCATGTTCTAGTTCCTCCGCAGCAGGTCAGCGTTCCTCTAGCCGCCACTGGATCCAGCTGCCTTAAAGCAGGGAGAACTAAAACACGCAGGATGCTGGGCCTCCAGGACCCACAGGGGCCCCATAGGGGCCACACAGGGGCCCCACTGGTAAAACTGGTAAAACTTTCTGACTGGAAATAAACCATTTAAAAATTCCCTCATCAGAAAACAACTCAAAATTTTAACAAACAAATAATAACATATCGATTATTGTTGTTTTACACAAACAGCAAAGATAAACCCATCAAAGGTTTATCAGAAACTTGAAGACCCGACCCGACCCGACCCGACCCGGACCCAGAAGCCGACCTTGACATGGTGCCCCTCCATGTAGCGCGTGGCGTCCCTGAAGAGGCGGTACATGACGAAGCCCTGCGGGTCGATGCTGTCGATCAGAGGGTACGCCGTCTGTCAGAACACAAACAGAGCCTGGTTCTGACCCGTTCCCGCAGGACCGCACCGTGTGACCCGCTGTGTTCGGGTCGCTCACCATGCCCGTCTCGGCCGTGAAGATGACGATCTCGTAGAGCGGCGCCAGCTGCTGGAACAGGAAGTCGATGCCGGGCCGCTTCTTGAAGCGCCACCCGGTGGACAGCTGGGCACAGAGCACAACAATCAGGTTACAGATTCTGACCGACCCGGCTCACGGCAGAACCGGGGGAGATCGGAGCCGACGCAAGCCGCAGTGCAGGTCAAAGGTCATAGAGACAGCGACCCACCGACCACTCCGGGTGCAGCAGAACGTCGGTCAGCTCCAGAACCAGCGTGTACGGCGGCTGGTAGTACGGCTCCTTCAGCGGGTCGGGAAGCAGCTTCGGACTCGTCGGTTCGATGATCATCTGGAGGACAGACGGCAAAGCTGCAGAACCTTCCAGAACCAAGTAGGACCTGCAGAACCTCCTGAACCTGGTTCTGCTGAGAAACAATCCCCTGGTGGAAGGTTCTGATCCAGTCCGGAGGAACCAGAACCAGCCATTTCTGCTGCTCCTGGTTCCAGAAGATGTTTGGGTCAGAAGGCCGACCCGGCTGGCGGTTCTGCTCACCTGTCGGTAGTCCTTGAAGTACTTGTAGGTTCTCCTGAGCTGCTGCACAACAGGCGGATCTGGAACAGAACAGAACACCCATCAGAACCCAAACCCGCCACAGGTTCTGCTGACCGGTCCTGACACCCTTTCAACCAGCCTGGCTCGGTTCTTCTGGGCTCTCTGGGTTTTCCAGCAGGAATATGCCACACCAGAACCCAGTCGGTACCGGGTCGGGTCGGTGGTGACGAGAATCCGATCCGATGATGGCAGCTGAGTAAAACCAGAACCGACACCAGAGTTCTTCAGCCTGCTGCTTTAGTCTGAGCCTCTGCAGCAACACCAGGTTCTGAAAGACCGGTTCAGGTCCAATTATGAAGGCGGAGCAGAAGAAGAAGAACCGCTCCACTCCTCATCATCACCAGGTGCGATGTGAGCGGCTCCAGCAGATCGGACCTCAGGAAAGTTCTCTGGGTTCTCCATCAGAACCCCTGACGGTTCTTTTACTGCGTCGGAACCGGAGCTTTAATGGAGCCCGCTGCATTCCAGAACCTGGACTCGGTTCTGATGACCAACACAGGATGGCGTAACATCGGACCGGGGCAGGATCAGAACCTGGAGGATCCAGTCCATCAGATCCATCTGATCTCTGAGGATCATCAGAGACTACATTTCCCATGAAGCCTTGGGCTCATCAATGCAAAGTAGAGCCTAATAAGGAGAAACACACACACACACACACACACACACACACACACACACACACACACACACACACACACACACACACACACACACACACACACACACACACACACACACACACACACACACACACACACCAGGAGCGGAGCGCTGATCCAGAGGAACTCCTCCTCCTCGAGTTCATTGCATTTTTCCGCCACAATTTTTCCTTCCACTCGACTTTCCCCTTCCTGCCAGGGTTTCAGTAGAGCTGTCACCATGGAAACGAATTGAAAGCCTGAGCCTTCAAATCTGAAAGGTGTGGCATGCTTCTTCAGTTCAGCGGTCCTGGTTCCAGACTCACAGAACCACCAGAACCAGCCTGAACACGCAGACAGAGATAAATGGGATGGTTTAGATCCGAGCATGTTGATAGCTTAGAGCGGCCTAGTCAAAGTCCAGATCAAAATCTCCATCCAGTCCGACTGAGCCGCAGAACACACATAAACACCAGAAGCCGGTTCTGCAGCCCGACCCGGTGGAGTTCTGACTCAACAAAAAATCCATGCTACATTTTCAGAGTTACAGTGAAAAACTTTCGCAGCGTTTTCACATCAGCACCTGGAACGTTTCAGGCGTATGAATACTTTTGCTGTTTGACCGGTGTTCTGGTTCTGCTGGGGTCCAGTTCACCTGGATCCATCTTGTCCGTCTCCAGACGACACTTGACGTACTTTAGATGTTCAGTTTGAGGTTAAAAAGGTTTTAAACGACCAGAACCAGCCGGACTAAACCCAGTCATGTCTGGTTCTGGTTCCGTCCATCTGAAAACACCAAACAGACTCACCTTTATCGAACTCATCAGGAATCTGCAGGAGAAACAGCAGAAAAAGAAACTAATCATTAATCAATGAATCGTTAAATGAATCGTTAAATGAATCGTTAAATGAATCGTTAAATGAATCGTTTCATCAGTGCAGCCTGGATCTGAATCAGTGGAAACTGGAATATTTCAGGTTTTCACTACAGCCTGCTGCAGTGAAGGGCTCCACCTGGTGGTCAAACACAGAACTGCAGCTGAACCAGATATATGACCTGGTGACCTTTAACCCCGTGGAGGGTTCAGGTTCTGTTGGAGCCCAGGTGAACGACTCAGTAAGTTTGCTGCATTATTTCACATCATTTCATAAAAACACATTTCTGTTCAAACTAATAATTACAACATGAAGAGAAATGAAGAAGAACTGCAGTTCTTCCTTCCAACTACTGCAGCTGTGTGTGTGTGTGTGTGTGTGTGTGTGTGTGTGTGTGTGTGTGTGTGTGTGTGTGTGTGTGTGTGAGAGAGAGAGCTCACCCTGTTTCCTTGCTCGTCCTCTGAATTTGTCCCTAAAGAGGAGAAATGACAGAACCTTTCATTATTTGGGTCTCAACAGAACCGGAGGTCCAGGTCATCACGGAGCGGTTCTGGTTCTGGTTGGACAGACTGATCACAACAGCGGAGGTGACAAGGAGACACTAAAGTTCTAGGAGATTTCTGCTGGTTCTGCTGACTCAGTCTGGGTCGGAACCAGGCTCTGCTGGAGAATCAAACCAGCATCTCCAGCCATCAGAACCTGGAGTTCTAGAATGTTCTGTTAGATGGCTCTGCTGGTTGAAAACCCAGTGGACCAGAACCAGAACCAGCAGGTGACTCGGATCATCACTGACTGAGGAAACTTCCCTCTGGACCTGCAAAAGCCCGGTTCTGGTTCTGGTTCTGTCCACGCTTCCTCCGGACCCTGGAACTTTAACTTTGGACGTCAGAGCAGCGGTCCGGTTCTGGTTCTGGTGGGCCCAGAAGTTATTGCGATAAACGGTAATTTTGTTGTTTTGAGACGATTTTCTTAAAGTGCCAAAATGAAAAAGCCATTTTCCTAATCAATAACCTTTAATCGAACATTTAACACCTGGAGACGATTTAAACAAACAAAATAAAATAAATTAATGATGAAGCTTCTGCTGGTTGAGACCAAAACGCCAAACTGAAGAATTGATCCTCTCTGGCAGGAAGAGAAAAACAATAAATCGATTATCCTGCAATCGGAAGTGATTGATCTGGTCGTTAAGTGATTTATTGTGACGGTTCTGTTTGTTCGGCAGGAAGGATGAGAGGAAACCAAAAGTTACATAAGCTGCTATTTCTGTCCTCAATGTTCTGCTTAATGAATGAAATAAAACTCAAAATGTCAATTAAATATTTAAGGAACCAGTTGAACCGAGCCGCACCGACAATAATATCCTCACGTTCTTCTTCATGTCTGATAATGAGTGAGTGGCGCCCCCTGCTGGGCTCCTCCAGCTTGTCGCCTCATCAGGTCACTCGGATCTGACAACAAATATTTCATTTCAGTTCTGAGCAGAATAAGATTTTTATGAACAGAGAAAATGATCAGAGTCCATCAGCTGCAGCAGAACCAGAACAGACCAGAACTAATAAGAACCGAAACGTCTGACCGGAAAAACGGGCCGGATCGGACTAAAGGTGCAACTAGGTCTGTCACGATTAATTGTCTCAAAAATTATTGCAATAAACGATAATATTGTCTGAAGACCTTTTTACACTGATTTGATGGAAATGACATAATAATGATGTGATTTCCTGCCAAAGATAGATACACTTTATTTTCAAAAGAATATTTAACACTGGAACTGATAAACAAAATAAACAAAACAACCAAAAACAAAATGGATTCTCAGTCTCCATTAACAAAAAATGTACTTGATAAAAACTAAACAACATAAAGCCAAAGTGGAAATAAATACTACATTCAACCTAAAGAGTGCAGATTATGAAGTCTGTATATTATGTTGCCCTTCAGTAATAATTAGATTTAAATAGAGAAGATGGGCACATCGACTACCTGATGCAATAATTCACACTACATGATTTTTGCTCCTATTTTTCCCCTTACAACAATCTTAGATCGTTGGTCTTTCTAAGATTGTGTGGTGTGTTATGGTAGATCTTCGTTGCCGCTCCGATCTAAATCAAGAGTTTTCCCCGACTGGGATCTTAACGCTTCCTGTTGAATGTGACAGGCAGCCAATCAGAAAGCTCGGATTCTCCTCCGTGTTTTCTGAGGGTAAATTACGGAGGGGAATCCCAAACAGCTGACACCGAGCAACCCGAAGTCCAGCTGACATCGGAGATGATATGTGGAAACAACATTAATGTTTATTCAACATGCAAAGTATAGAAATGACAAGAGGAGGAGTTGGAGCCAAATTGCTACCAGTTGATAAACCCGGTAACTTTTCAGCTGTTCTTCATTAACATGACGTAAATAGGTTATAATGATTTTCATTCAGTCAGGACTTTACGCTGACACTAGCCACATGCATTGCAGGTAGATTGTAGTAAAGCATTGATTAATGCCTGGTTTTAAAATTAGTTCACTGGACTTGCAGCCATTATTTTGTGCCCATTGTTGGACACCACACGGCAGGACCGAACCCGATGGAACCGTTATACCTAGGATTTCTGTCGGCTAATGTGTGATCTGTCAGGTTTTGAAAATGGGCCGACAATCGGCCGACAGATCTAAGATCGGGTCGTCTGCTCTGGGCTTTACACTAAGGAAATGAGGTCAGAGGTCAGTAGAGAGCACTGGAGTTTAGCTTTTTTTCATTCAGTGTCATTAACAGAAAGAGAAAAAGGTCAGAAGAGACGATAATGCCAATAATTGAAATGACGTCAATAGTTTTAATTTATCGTACGATTAATTGATTTATTGTTTATCGCGACAGGCCTAGGTGCAAGTTATTGATCAAAGTTAATTGATCTTATTGATCGACTAAAGATTCATTGTTAAAAACTTGAGTTTTCTCTGGAACTAAGAAACATTTTTCATAATTCTTACAACATTATTTAGTTTTAACATGATTTTTGCTTCAGCTGTGATAAATACTGACTGATAAAATGAAAACTGGGATTTCCTCTAATTATTAAACAGACATATTTATAAAATAGAACAAAACTCTTTAGTTGCTGAATAGAAATAAAAGATGACGTTTAGCATTTTGTTGAGTTTTTATATTTCTAAACAGAAACACAGAAAGTCCAATTAAAGCTGAACTTTAATTGGTCCGTTTCTCTTCTGCTCTCTGTAGGCCCGCCATCTTTGATTCTGAATTAACTTTCTCTGCTTGAGGATGAGATCCCCCTGCTGGACGGAGGCCAAACTGCAACATAGGAAGAAGGACTAAGCTGATGTTATTAGTGGACTGGAACTCTTTTTAACCCAACATTAATCAACAGTTAACGGTTGATGAATTAAAGATTAAAGATGAATTGTTTGCATGTTTAATCGGGAACAGAACCGGTCCAACTAGAACCTTCTGGGTTCAGCTCCACAATCAGCAGAAGGTTCTGCATCGTCAAAGAACCTAAACACATGCGCAGCCTGAAGGCTTTAGGTCCAGAACCCGTCCAGAACCCGGACCGTCTGTGTGCACGCCTCGCTCACCAAAGATGTAGACGAGGCTGGCGGCCCCACCCACGCCCATGAGCCCCGCCAGCCGCAGCACCATCTTCTTGGCGTAGGCCGAGTTCTCCTTCTGCTTCCTGTCCTCCGTCTGCTCTCCGTCCTTCTGACTCGTATCGCCCTCTGGTGGTGGCTGACCCTGGAAAACAGACGAAGGTTTGGTCCAACTGGTTCTACTGGTTCTACTGAGCAACTCAGAGACAAACATTCGGTCTCATAGCTTAAGCTGCTGCTGGACCCTCCATCCTCCATCTGTAGTCCAGACCTTAAGGAGACAGCGGGCATGTTTTATACGTACGCCCCCAGAGCCGGGCCTGGGTCGGTGCCGTCCTCTACACCATTTACCAAGATAAACAAGTCCAGTAGAACTAATCAGTCTAGATTATTAATATGCAACAAGGACGTCATAAAAAACAAACATTACATTTTGATGAGTGCCCTCATCAAAATCATATAATGTATTGATCACTGTTCCAGTTATTACTAATCAAAAGCAGCTCTAAACACAATAAGGGTTTTTAGTCTGGATTTAAAGGAACTCTGTTTCAGCTGTTTTTCAGTTTTCTGGAAGTTTGTTCCAGATCTGTGGTGCATAGAAGCTGAATGCTGCTTCTCCATGTTTGGCTTCTGGATGCAGAGCAGAACCACAACCACAACCAGTACCAGAACCAGTAGACCTGACAAGTCTGGAAGATTGATACAACAGCACAAGTTCTACCAGTGGCAGCCCAAGTACCACTGGTAGAACTCGGACCACAGAGCCTGACCAGAAGCTGATGTTCTGCGGAAGGGGACAAAGTCAGGACTGTCCATAGGAGGACAACCAAACTGCTCCATGACTCCTCCGTGGTGACCCGGGGCTGCAGCAGAATCTCGTGGGTTCCTCCTCCATCACATTAAACCCATGAAGACTTGCTCCGGTGCCGGTGCCAATCACCGCCGATCCCAGGTTTAATGTGGGGCATGTTTGAAACGACCATGAGGAGGAGGAAGAGGAGGGCGGGGTCTTCTCCTCTGACCTTCACAGCAAACAAACCTTGGATATTTATCTCCAACAATCTGAAGCTGAGGCTGGCTGCGACAAAACACATAACCGGTCCAACAACACAGCTAACAGCAGGTTAGCAGCAGGCTAACAGCAGGTTAGCAGCAGGCTAACAGCAGCAGCGGGAGGTGACCGGGTACAGACAGATTCATTATCCCTGAACTGCAACTCATGAGCTCAGACATCCAAAGATTAGCGCTGTCTGGTTTAGCTAAATGTCAGACTGACTGAAGCTAGGAGTGGCTTTGAATATTAGCACAGGAGCAGCTCAGACGGGCGGAGATAGCCGTGAACAGCGCTGTCTCCGCAGCTGCTACTGCCTGCAGAGCAAAATGAGCGCCCCTCACCTGACTCTGCTGAAGCCTCTCCTGGAGGATAGCCTGGGCTAGCCCTCCCGTCGCACCGCCGGTACCGGGTGGGTTCTTCTCCGTGGACAGAGTCCGGATGATATCCAGCACCTGCTGCGGGCTGGAAGCAGCTGACGTCCCGCCCTGGAACCGCAGAAGGCTCCGGCTGGCTCTCACACACATGGGGAACATCGCGGACATCTTGGATCCTAGCGTTAGCTGCCGGTGAGTGCCTGTGACGTAAACCCAGAGGACAGAGCTCCTGATTGGCTGGAGCGTCTGTGAGTGGCAGGCGCGAGAGGCAGTAACAGAAGTGTGGAATCACGTGGTTGAAAGAGCAGGTGGGTTCTATAAAAATTGAACCAATCAGAAGTGAAAGTTTGTCTGACCTTCGATTGCGAAAGAAAAGCGGCCATGATGCTTGATGGTAACGTGCCCAAAGAGTATGGCAGGCCGTTTTAACATGAAGTTGGTTTCACTACGCTTACGCTCAATACATCTTAATTTGGTTAATGACTAGACATATTAGCAAATTGAGACACCTCTAATTATATCATGACTGAGAAAATACATATTTGATATCTCTCTAATTACATTCCGACTAGTATAAATAATAATATGTTTAATTTATGTTATTACATGTTGAGATCTCATTGGTCTACAAAGGTCTTAAACCAAAACAAGCATTTACAATGGAAATAAATAAACATCTAAGAAAGTGAAACAAAAATGTTGCTAAATAGAAATGTCTTAGTGGACTGTTTATGTCCCGAATGTCAGTGAAGGTTTTCCATATTCATATATCATGAAGTTACAGGGAGGCTTCAGTTCAATAAATGACTATCTGTAAAGTAATTTAAAGTAACTTTGAGATATCTTACCTTTTGCTGTGACTAGTTATTCCTCCAATTAAAGTTATTGTACATTTCTTTTTAGATGTTATACAGATCTGACTAATACAAATTAAATTGCAGAAATGTTGAAGCAAACTAACTTACAGATACCTGGATGAAATTGTATTTTTGGCTCCAAATGAATTAGAGATATCTTTAGCAGACATCTATTTGTCTTGAATTAACATTCTGACTAGTCAGAGTGATATTAATGATATCTTGAATAATTATTGCTTAGTCAAAGCTTTCCAGATGTATGTGATATTTTGAAATTTCAAGAAAAAATTCAGAAGTTTCAACTTCTGGATGGGTTGACAGCAGAAGTAAGCTGGTTTTAAGTGCATTATGTTTATCAGAAAAGAATAAATAAATAAATTCTCTGCAGATTTCTGAAAAGTCTTCACATTAATGAAGTTTGCTTTCTCCTCATTTACTGATGAGCTTTTACTGACAATTTTGTGCAGGAAATCTAAATTCTGCAGGCAACTGTTGGGACAGCCCACGGGCAGCACTGGGGGGGTTATGTATTGTTCTTGGTTCTCATATATAAAAATGTCATTTTGATGAGCCGTAATTACATTCTAGATGTTTTGTATTGTAATTCTGGATGTTTGCCCCTTCAAATGATAAATCCAGTGCCAGCATTTGAGACTTCCTGAAAGGTATTTTGATCTGGCAAAATGTCCTTGAAGATATCTTGACTTATTCTTATTACTAGTCAAAATGTAAATGCATGAATTAAATTCAGGATAGTCAAACTGTGGTTCTCACTTTAGATATCTAGAGTGTAATTATAGATCGTTAGATGGAGACCATTTTATGTAAAATAGCTTGCCATAACTGTGCCCAAAGGGCGTCTTTACGTGACGTCATCACAATTTAAACGCTTTGGGAAACTCTTCGTCCACCTCTAGGTTCAGTTCTATCCCATAATAATCCAGGTTTGATGCTCATGGAAAAGATTTAAAGGTTACAGAAAAATAGTTCAGTTAGGTTGAATATTTAGTTGCTGCTACAGTTAATCTGACTGAGGACAGGAAGTTTTTATGATCTGGAGGATATCTATGGCTGGAGAACATGAACTCACTGGATTCTGCTGCTGACTTCTGCTTGGTGTCATTTGGAGGATGAAAAAAATATTAGAGATTTAATATTTAATTCATTTAACCAACAGGAGCCTGAGCTGTGGATGGAAGAACCACAGCCTGCTGGTCACACACTGCTGTGGGACGGCATCCTTCACTCTTCAGCCAACACAGGGAACTTAAACAAAGGTTGAACTGAGAATAATTACATCCAGTGATTTATGAAATACCAAAACTAGATCAATTAGAGCAGAAAGGAGATTTATGAAAGGCCTAAGAACTGAGCGCAGACATGATTCACTGTGGCAGAAGAGAAGAAGAAGAATGAAGCTAGATACTGGGCCCAGACCACAGCCAGGGATAGAAAACTGGTTTCTAGAATATAAAACCTCCATCTGCTCCAACCACGTGATAATCAGTGGGGCTGATTTGGAAATACGACAAGATGGCCTGGAGCAGAATCTGAGGCTATTAGAGGCAAAATACATGTGGGTTTTGTTATTGCAATATGTGCGTAATAGTGTGATGTAGGAGCTGCAGGATTTGGTGCATTGATAGTTTATCGCTGCAGTAGATCAGCTGATTTAAACGCCTGGTTCATGGAGTAATGAGAAGGTTCTGAGGAGAGAAGATGAAGGTCATCTCTGAAATCATCATCATCTTCAGCCAAGTGACATTTCTGTCTTCCTTTCGCATCTGAAATTACAGAAAAAGTAGTCGTTAATCAAATCTATTAAAGCAAAGATTCCAGTTGTGTCATATAAATAGAATGAACCACCAGTAATGTTCATTCCAGACAATCATCCCCGACTGGCAGCAGGATCTCCGGTCCCTTCCTGTCCATCTTCACTCGTTAGGCAGCAGAGTACTTCCCCACTCTGCCTTGACCTCTGCTGGAGTCAGGATTTTTCCCTGCGCAGACCGGTCCACTCCGCCTGGCTGGACTCAGCAGAGAACAGATGGAACCAGACAGACCCGCTTTGCTTCAGGGTTGGAACAGGGGTGTGGTTTCATTTCTGGAACTCAATCGGATCAGTTTCCGTTACAAAGTCATTGAAGGTTTGCTGTGAATTGAAGCTGCAGACACAAACAATCTCATTTCAAAGAAGGAAGCCCAATAAACGCATCATTTTAGGCCAGTATAATACTTAACATTAAATAATCCGAGACCAAATCAGAACCAGCGCTTCACGCCAATATTAGGCGGCGTTAGCTTGTGAACCAAGCTGGCAAGAAACACAAACTAGCACCCTAAAACTAAATATTTATTGTACACGGGTAGCTAAATTACTATTAACAGCTAACAATGACTAAGTCTCTATGATGGCCAGAAAAAAGATTTTGAAGGCAGATCACTAATGCTAGCTAGCTTTGCTAACATTCCGGACTACAAGCCGTTACTTTTTTCCCACCCTGAACCAGGCGGCTTGTAGCCCGGTGTGGCTTTTCTGTGGATTTTTCTTCAATAGAATAGAATAGAATAGAATTACTTTATTCATCCCAGCAGGGAAATTATTCCGCAGTTACAGCAGCATAGAGACAAGACACACAACAACCACCACTGAGTAGCAATTGTAGACAAAATAAAAATAAAATATAACATGCTGTCAATATAAAAGCAGCTTAGAGCAGTCCTTGCAAGGATTCAAAAAATGCAGATATGTATATGTAAATATATGTACAGCAGTGTGCCACAGTACAGTTGTGCAAATTGTACTGATTAGTGCAGAACAATGATTTAGCTTTTATTGTACAGTGAGATGGCATGTGGCAGGAAGGATTTCCTGTATCTGTCCCTACGACAGCGGAGCTGGAGCAGCCTATGTGAGAAGGTGCTCCGCTGTCTGTCCACTATGTGGTGGAGAGGGGGCTGTTTATTGTCCATCATAGACAGAACCTTCTTCAGTGTCCTCCTCTCCACCACAGTTTCCAGGGACTCCAGCCTTAGTCCCAGTACAGAGCCAGCTTTCCTGATGATTTTGTCCAGTCTATTAGAGTCGCTGGCTCTGATGCTGCTTCCCCAACACACAGCAGCAAAGAAGATGGCGCCGGCAACAACACTGTGATAAAAGGTCTCCAGCATCTTGCTGCACACATTGAAGGATCTCAGCTTCCTTAAAAAATAGAGTCTGCTCATCCCCTTCCTGCACACAGCGTCAGTGTTAGATGCCCAGTCCAGTCTGTTGCCGATTACAACTCCCAGGTATTTGTAATCCTCCACCTCCTCCACCACTTCCCCTTTGACCTTTAGTGGCCGTGAAGGTATCTTCTTCCTTCTGAAGTCAATCACCATCTCTCTGGTCTTACTAATGTTGAGCCTCAGGTGATTCTGGTCAGACCACTCCACAAAGCCGTCCACCAGTGTCCTGTACTCCCCCACCCCTCCAGCCCCTATACACCCGACAACCGCTGAGTCATCAGAAAACTTCTGTAGGTGACATGATTCAGAGTTGTACTGGAAATCAGTGGTGTACAGGGTGAAGAGAAAGGGAGAAAGCACAGTTCCCTGTGGAGCTCCTACGTCACTGACCACCACATCAGACAGGACACTGCCCAGACGGACAAACTGTGGCCTGCCTGTCAAGTAGTCAGTAACCCAGGAGATCACTGAGTCGTTGACACCCATCCTCCGCAGCTTCTCACCCAGCAGCAGAGGCTGGATGGTGTTGGAGGCACTGGAGAAATCAAAGAATGTGATTCTCACAGTGTCTCCTCCACCATCCAGGTGTGACAGTGCTCGTTGCAGCAGGAAGATGACGGCATCGTCCACTCCTAAGTGGGGCTGGTAGGCAAATTGCAGGGGGTCTAGAAACGTCCTCACCTGAGGCCTCAGCTGGGCCAGGACCAGTCTCTCCATGACCTTCATCACATGAGATGTGAGAGCAACTGGTCTGTAGTCCTCTGGGTCGGATGGCCTTGGCTTCTTGGGAACAGGAACCACATGTGATGTCTTCCACCGCAGCGGGACTCTCTCCAGCCTCAAGCTCAGGTTGTACATGTGTGCCAGTACAGGGGACAGCTGGATGGAGCAGGTCTTCAGGATCCGTGGTGTAATGCCATCAGGTCCTGCAGCCTTCCCCTGGTGTAATCGCTCCAACTGTCTCTTAATCTGGCCTGTAGTCACCGTTAGCTGGGGGTAGGTGTTGTTGTCTGCAGTGGAGATGGGGGAGGAGGGGGGGGCTGAAGGAGAGGGATGGTGTGCAGGAGAATGCAGGTAGGTGGTTTGAACGACTTGGGGCAGTGTGGATGTGTGGGGGGCTGGTGGTGGTATGGGAGTAGCAGGAGGTGAGCTAAACCTGTTGAAAAACTGGTTAAACTGGTTTGCTCTATCGAGGCTCCCAGATGTCTGTGTGTCCTTCCCCTTCATTCCAGCGATGTTCTTCATTCCTTTCCACACATCTCTCACACTGTTCTGCTCGAGTTTGGACTCAAGCTTCCTCCTGTAGTTGTCCTTGCATGTCCTCAGTGTCTCTCTGAGTTCACGCTGGACTCTCCTCTGCTCCTCCTTATCTCCAGACCTGAAAGCCATCTTCTTTTTGTTTAGGTCACTTCAGGTCGCTGGTAATCCAGGGTTTGTTGTTGGAGAAGCAGCGCACGGTCCGGGCTGGCATGACAGTGTCCTCACAGAATCTGATGTAGTCCGTGATGCAGTCAGACATGTTGTCTATGTCCTCCCCATGAGGCCCACAGAGCACATCCCAGCGGCTTCAACCACCAGGGGGCTCTCTAGCAGGAAGTGAATAATTGGAAATCAAAGAAGAAAGGGCTGCTTTTCATTTATTACCTGTACATGCTAGCAGCAGGCACGACGGAGAAATGTTTTCAAACTCATTCCTCTCATCATGGAAACAACACGAAGTTCATATGATGCAGCTTTTGAGTTGAAGGCTATCAATCTGGTAGCACAGATCGATAGCCGCTGCAGTAAGCGCGGCGTGAACTGACCCACGGTTCGGCGTTGGAGACGGAGGGCAGCAATAGCAGATTTATTAAGGACTCTGCCCTCTGCTGTGGAAAAGCGAGAGCGGTGGAGAGACCAGCGGCTTATATATGGATGTTTCCAGTTTTTAAAAAAACTTTGTGGATGAGGCTTATAGAAAGGTGAGCTCTATAGTCTGGAAAATACGGTAGATTGTTGCTCGGTTTTATGTTGGTGATATTTCTACGGCTGTGGTCTTGAAGTTAAATGCCGAGGCCGGCTTCGAGAACTGTGTTCAAATTTGATGAAAAGTGGTTCAATTTAGTTTTTAAACTAATATTCAGATTATTTCCGTCAAGATAAAAGTTTCTTAGAAAGCAGTGTTTTGTGGTAAAATGTGTTTATTAGTGAGAACATTTAAAAACATGAAGCATAAAACATTGACTATTTTACATAGAAAAGAAACAATTCTGTCAGAACCACCTTACAATAATCAGATAGAAGCTGAACAATAACCTGCCTGATCCGGTTCTACTGAAATGTATTTCTGCTTCTCATTAAAAGCAAACATGTCTGTTTCTGTTCCTTCCAGGCGCTAGCAGACGCTCTTCATTCAAACCCAAACAGGACGAAGGTTCTGCCTCCGGGAGGCGGGCCTTCATCATGAACACCCAGCTCCCGTCATGGCCGCCTCAAACAGAGCACAAGCGACATGTGAAGACATAATCATAAAGTTTATGTTTTTATCCTAAAGACACTGAAATAAAATGATTTGCTTATGTTTCCATCAGGATGTTAAACCCGAGCGTCCTTTCAGGAATAATCCGATTTAAGCTCCAACATGACCAGGAGTCCTTTCCACCAAGCTGGTTCTGCTACCGATCTGCAAAAACCAGGGGCCTAAATGAGTCAAATAGCCAATATGAGTCGGTACCACTTTGAGTCCAGAACCGGTACTGATCTGAGGTTCTGTTACCAGGAGAAGGACGAGGATTCAGCATGATGAGTCTGAGCTAATCGTGAGAACCAGCTCAGACCAAACATGGCTTCCTGCTGAAGTCTGGAGCACTGGGCTGGTTCAGAACTGGATCAGAACTGGATCAGAACCAGGACAGGTGGGCAACAGAAGATCAGAAAACCGGCATGATTCTGGTTGGAGTCACATAAATATCGATAAAACCGGTAATCGGTTCAGATCTGCTGAGCTTTCAGTCAAACTTCTGATTATTTGAAAACTGAAAGGTTTTAATTAGCAGCTGATGTTCCTTTCAGAAGCGCCTGGTTATTAAAATAAATAGAAAACTACAAATAAATATCAGTTCAGCACCTTAAAATGCAGAAGCGGTTCTAATAACAGCTAATATTTACAGACGAAAGGAACTCGTACACAAGACTTCAGCCTCTTTGTGGCAGTAACAACATACTGCAGCCAGTCCTTTAGGGGCTGGCCTTTGACTAGGCCTTCTGACACGTTATAGTCAATATCAAAGCAGCTTATTGATCAAAGGACTTAAATGCTCTAATTAGTCACTAACTGAATCAATCCACCAGTTTTCTGTTCAGTCTAACCATTAATTCGACTGGACTTGTGGTTAGAAGGAGGAACTGCATCCTGTTAAATCTGGCTGTGGATCAGACGGAGCTGGTCTTAGGATAAGTGTTTATTCGGTTTGTTTTCTCTTCCAGATCTGATCTCTCCCATAAACATTACAGCTAAAACGGTTTGTATTTTCCCAGATAAACAACTCGATAACCTGAGAAACAACTAAAATGATCCGCGGATCATTTTATCAACAGCGGATCAACAGTTACACCTTTTGGTGTAACTGTCCACAAACAGATTCCATGAATGAAATACCATTTCTGTTCACAAATCACATTAATTTCCAAACAAACCTGAAAAGTGTATTGGTTGGGTTAGTTGTGAACTCTAATTTTCTCCATAGTTGCCTTTCTAGGCAACTTTCTCTTCTCTGTGGATCTTCATGTGTGTATTTAAGGTGGACTTGCGGTTAAAGTGCCGTCCACAAATGTCACAACCAAATGGTTTTTCTCCAGTGTGGATCCTAACGTGTCTGTCTAAACTGGTCTTCAGGTTGAATCTATACCCGCAGACTTTGCAGCAGAAGGGTTTCTCCCCTGTATGGATGATCATGTGTTTCTTCACACTGGGCTTCGCTGTGAACCTTTGCCCACAGAGATGGCAGCCAAATGGCTTCACTCCCGAATGCACTCTCATGTGTTTGTTTGCAGCTGATTTGACCATGAATCTCTTCCCACAGAAATCACAGGCATATGGTTTCTCCCCAGTGTGAATTCTCAGGTGGAAGGTCAGGTCGGTTTTGTTGGTGAACCTCTTGCTGCACTGAACGCAGCCAAAGGGTTTCTCTCCTGTGTGGACCTTCATGTGTCTGGTTAAATGCGACTTGCGGCTGAATCGTTGTCCACAGACGTCGCAGTTGAGCGGCTTCTCTCCGGTGTGGATTCTCTGGTGGGTGTTTAGATGCGACTTGGATCTGAAGTCTTGTCCACACACGTCACAGCTGTAGGGTTTCTCCCCTGTGTGAATCCGAATGTGTGCTTTCAGATTCGCCTTGTAGAAAAATTTCTGCCCACAGAGATCACAAACAAATGGTTTTTCTCCGCTGTGGATTCGCAGGTGTGAATTCAAGCAACTTTTACTGGTGAACCTTTTAGTGCACTGGTTGCAGCCAAACTGCTTTTCTCTGATTGGTTCCTCTCCAGAGTGGGCTTTCATGTGTCGGTTCGCTGCCGACTTGTCCTTGAATCTTTGCTCGCACATGTCGCAGCCAAATGGTTTCTCGTCAGAATGAACTCTCTGGTGTGAGTTGAGGCGGCACTTACTAGCAAACTTTCTGCCGCATTTCTCACACTGGAAGGGTTTCTCCCCAGAGTGGATGGTCATGTGTCTGTTCAGGTGAGACTTTCGACCAAATCTTTGCTTGCAGACGTCGCAGCCAAACGGTTTCTCCCCTGTGTGGATTATTGTGTGAAGGTTTAAGTGACTTTTTCTCTTGAAACTTTTCCCACAGATGTCACAACTAAAACATTTCTCCTCCTTCCCGTCAGGTCTTTGTTGTGAATGACTTGCCATGTGACTCTGAAGGGAGCGCTTGGAGGCGAACCGTTTACTGCACTCGGCGCAGCTCCAAGCTCTGCTGGGAATTCTCCCCTTCACCTTGCGAAAGCCGCTCTCCTCACAGTCGTCTTCACTCCCTTCGGTTTCAGCCTCGGAGTCTGACAAGGGCTTGAGTTGAGCGTCAGAATGGTTCTCATCATCACCCTCCTCTTCCTCGCTGACCTCAGTGTCTGAAGAGCTGGAAGTGTCTCCATGTGTGTTGGGATCTGAGATCCTTCTGGATCTTCCTCCTTCTCCATCCTCTTCATCGCTTTCTGACTTCATCTGGTTCACCGAGCTGATGCTAGGGAGAGCGCCCAGTAAGACCGGAGGCTTCTCCTCCTCTTCCTCATCTTCGTCCTCACTCTTCACTCTTCTTCTGGTGCTCTCCATCTCCTCATTCATGTCCAGCTGCTCCCCCGCCACACTGTCCCAGAGCTCCTCCTGCTCCTCCTTGATCCGGACGGGTTCTGGGTCCCAGTCAGAGCGGGGCTCCTCCGGGGAATCTTCTCTGACGGTGGCAGTGGGACGAACGTCTGCAGGGAACCACAAGATGGACGTTACAAGCATCTGCTCAAGTCGATGTTGAAAACATACAGAAATAGAACAGGAGCCACTAGAAATGAACCCAACATGTTCATTCTAATCAATTAGTCTCCTCAGCTTCACTCACACCGAGCCTGGTTCTGATTCTGCTAGAACGTCCTGGAGTTGTTTCTTTCCACTGTCGCCCTGTGCATCCCTTGGAAGAATCCATCCATTTTCTAACACCTTGTCCCTACTGGGGTCAGGAGGAGCTGCTGCCTGTCCAGCGAGAGGCGGGGTCACCTGGACAGGTCGCCAGCCTGTCGCAGGGCAACACAGAGACAGACAGGACAAACAACCAGGCACACACACACACACACACACACCCCTAGAATTTAGAGAGACCAATTATCCTGACAGTCATGTTTTTGGACTGTGGGAGGAAGCCGGAGAAGCGGAGGGAACCCACCATGCACAGGGAGAAAATGCTAACTCCGTGCAGAAAGACCCGGACCAGGAATCGAACCCAGGACCTTCTTGCTGCAAGGCCACCGTGCCACTGTGCCACTGTGCAGCCCCCCTAGGAAGAATAACTCCTCTAATAACTGAACCAGAATCTGAACCTACTGAAGCTAAAACTGTCAGAAACTGACATGTTATACATATACAAGAAAATCCATTTCTGCTAACATTGCATGTTAGAGTAATGACATGAAACAAGAAAAACTGAAATATTAAAGCTTTTTCATAATTCCAACTTGAGACAACGTGATTTTTTGATCGTTTTGAAATAGGAGCAATAAAATGTTTTCTTGTTGCCTGAGAATTAGCAGCATCAACAAAAGGTTTAACAGTTTCAATCCTGAAGCTCCTTGTGGATGTAATTGGCATCAATTACAATAACTGTCAGCGCAATGTTTACATTTATATTCTCTAATTGATTCAACGTCTGATTAGCAGCAAAAACGAAAGTTTGTTGCATAATGGGATATAAATTTATATCCTACTGCCTCAAAGGTCTTAGCTTCAGAAATCAGGGCAGAATAACTGGTGCAGTCACAGCTAACCTGCGACTTATTTTAATTTATGTTTACATTTAAAACTCTTGTTCTTATTTTCTGTCCTGTTGTGTTTCTCTAATAAAACTTTGGGAAACAACATCGCGCCAAACTGTCTCTATGTACAGTTCAGTGTGTTAATAATAATGAATAGAAGGAGAAAGCATGTTCTGTATTTCCCGCTCTCATTACTTCCGAGTTCATTGAAAGGTCACGCGGATAACGACGTTAACGTCAAAAGTCAGTCTGACTTTTACCGTAATAACCGTGTGAGCGGAGCTAATTTTAGCATCGAGCTAACCTCCGCTGTTTTGACTGAAGCAGCTCCCGGCCTGCAGCTCCCATCCCGGATGAAGAAGGTAAATCTCCAAACCTGATGTGTGCAGCCGATGTTCGGGGCTGAAAGCAGCATCCAGTATTTCGTGTCTCTGCTCCTCTGCTGCATCCAGTCGCTGTTTGACCTGCTGTCTCCACATCTCTGCTAGCTTTTCTCTCTCCAAACTTTCCTTTAACAGTTACTGAGCAGTTCCAGCTGAGCCTCAAACCGTTTCTCTTCTTTCCAGGGTTCACCAACTGCTGCTGTTTCTGTCTTACAGCTTTATTAACTCTCCCGCTGCTGCTCCGTGGACAGAAACCCGAGAAAACACGGAGGACGGCGCTCCAACTGCCGCCATTGTACCGGAGAGAAGCACGAGTCTGCGCACTGGGGTCAGAGGCTGGAGCCGCCAATCACGGAGTAGAACACCAGGAAGTCCCGCCCACATTAAGTTTCGCCACACGTTTCGTTGCCGCCATGTTCCGAGTGGCATTTTCTTCACAATAGAAGCTGAATTTGTAGCACATTTCTTTGCAAGCTGTTTATTCTGTGATGCATTTGAAATGCAGTATATTTTTAAATACATCGAATAATTAAATTAACTTTAATGTGATGAAATAAGTACCCAGTACTACAATGTACCCAGTAAAAGTTAAACATTTCTAGACCTCCATTGACACAAAAGGTGTATTTTAAATTTCATTTAGACTAATTAATTTTTTTTCCAGCTAGTTGAGCATTTTAAAAATAGAACTTTAACTGCATCGTTTAAATTAAATCTAAATGCTTCAACTATTACAGTGAAAGTTGCACAATAAAATAAAACTGAGAAAGTGTATATATAATAATTAAATCATGTCTCCAAATTGATATGAAATATTTTGGTTTCCTATTGAAGGATCAATAATTATCCATTCAGCAAGTTCCTTGTTCTTTTTAATGTAACTCATCCAACGTGTGAAACCTACCGTGAGGACAGTAAAGGTGGGGCTCAGACGCTCAGAGGGCTCAGACGCTGTGCTCCAGGACCGGTTCAGGAATACAGATTGGACTATTTTCCACCATACAGACTTGGATCAGTACGCCTCATCTGTACTGAACCATATTTCCACCACCATAGAACGTGTTACCACCTGCAAACGCATTACCATGTACCCCAACCAGAAACCCTGGATGAACAGAGACGTTCGTCTCCTGCTGAAGGCCCGCAACATCGCCTTCAGGTCAGGGGATGCACTGACTTACAGAGCAGCCAGGGCTGAGCTGAAGAGGGGAATCAAGAAGGCCAAACACCACTACAAAAGGAAGGTGGAGGATCATTTTTCTAACGCCAACCCCCGACGTATGTGGCAAGGCCTTCAGATTCCCACAGACTACAAGAACCCCAAAACCACCCCCGCTTCTACTGATGTCTCCTTCCTCAACGAACTTAACAACTTCTATGCTCGTTTTGAGAGAGGGAATACCACAACTGCAACCAAAGCAGCTACCACCCCAGGCCAACAGCCACTGACTTTCCTCCCCACTGACGTAGGAGCGGCTCTGAGCAGGATTAAATCCCACAAGGCTGCGGGTCCTGATGCCATACCTGGACGTGTCCTCAGAACGTGCTCTGGGGAGCTGGCAGGATGCTGATGGACATCTTCAACCTGTCCCTGGCCCGCGCTGTGGTACCGACCTGCTTCAAGTCTAACCCCAAGAATCCCAACCCAACCAGACTCAATGACTACCGCCCGGTAGCCCTCACCCCCATCATTACCAAGTGCTTGGAGCGGCTGGTCCTAGCACACCTCAGATCCTGTGTCCCCCCCACATTAGACCCCCACCAATTTGCATACAGGCAGAACAGGAGCACAGAGGATGCAGTCTCTATAGCGCTGCACTCTGTCCTTTCTCACCTGGACAGTAAGAACACTTACGCCAGACTGCTGTTCTTAGATTTTAGTTCAGCATTCAACACTGTCATCCCATCACAACTCATTACCAAACTCACAGACCTCGGCATCAGTCCACTCATGTGTAACTGGTTGCTCGACTTCCTGACCAGTCGACCTCAACATGTCCGGCTGGACAACCACTTCTCATCCACCATCATCATAAACACCGGAGTGCCACAAGGCTGTGTGATGAGTCCCTTCCTCTACTCCCTCTTCACCTACGACTGCAGACCTGTCCACGGCTCTAACGCCATCATCAAGTTCGCAGACGACACCACGGTGATCGGCCTCATCAGAGATAATGACGAGGCCGCTTACAGGGAGGAGGTAGACCGTCTGGCTGAGTGGTGCGACAAAAACAACCTGCAGCTGAACACCGAGAAGACCAAGGAGCTTATCGTGGACTTCAGGAGGAACGCTGACCCACATCCACCCATCCACATTAAGGGGACAGTGGTGGAGCGTGTGGACACCTTTAAGTTCCTGGGAGTCCACATCTCCGAGGACCTGACTTGGACGACCAGCTGCTCCAAACTCATTAAGAAGGCGCATCAGCGCCTCTTCTTCATGAGGACCCTGAGGAAGAACCACCTGTCCTCAGAGATCCTCACGAACTTCTACCGCTGCACCATTGACAGCATCCTCACCAACTGTATTACAGCTTGGTACGGGAACTGCTCTGTCTCCGACCGGCAGGCGCTGCAGAGGGTGGTGAAAACTGCCCAGTATATCGCCGGGGCAACGCTCCCTGCCATCAAGGACATCTACAGGAAGCGGTGTTTGAAAAGGGCCGGGAAAATCACAAAGGACTCCACTCACCCAGCACACACACTCTTTTCCCTCCTGCCCTCTGGGAGGCGCTACAGAAGCCTACGGACCAGAACCACCAGGCACCGGAACAGCTTCTTTCCCACAGCTGTCACGCTTTTGAACGCCTCCTGACATAAAACATAAACTATAAGGACTGTACTCCCCTATCCTCTCATACAACAATAACACATGGACTATCCTCACACACACACACACATCACGGACTGTTTTCTTCACACACACATACAACCTGTACATTTTATCTGCCATTATTTATATGTAATCCATTCCCTAACATTATTATATATTCTGTATAATCTGTGCATATAGCTCCCATATTTATATTTATACACAATATCTATATCTCTTGCTATAACCCCTTATAGTCCATACATACATAGTCTTGTACATCTGTAAATAAATATTATGTCTCATAGAGCACAGCTGGATAGATGCAAACTACATCTGGTTGCTTGTACTTGTGACAGTGCAATGACAATAAAGTTGAATTCTATTCTATTCTATTCTATTCTATATTATATAAAAACATTTTAGCAAAAGCTGCTGTTTGAATTGCTGGATTTTTTTCTTTTAATAGGGCTGATCTAAATGTACTGATAAAACAAAAACAGTGAAAAATGCACAATGTTCAACAGATTAGAAATTAAAGCAATTTGGGCATGCCGTGGTGGTGGAGGGGTTAGCGCGACCCACATTCAGGCAAACGTAGCAACGCAGCCGTCACGGGTTCGACTCCTGGACCCGACGACGTTTACCGCATGTCTTCCCCCGTTTCCTGTCAGCCTACTTTGAAAAAAGGGACACTAGAGCCCACAAACAGACCCCTTGTGGGGCGATAAAAAAAAAAGAAATTAAAGCAATTTGTCTCCAGTAATTAAAGAAACTTCAAATCTCCAAGAACGTTCAGTTGTTCTCCCCCATCATCTTTTCTGATTGTCCAGCTCAGAGGACAGGGAAGGCGGATGCAGTCCACATGGAGTCTCTTGTTGGTCGTAACAGAAACTATCCCACATCTGTGCAGGAAGTTGAGTCTTCCTTGAGTGTCATGCCACAGCAGCATCAGAGGAAACACTGAATGTTTTGCTCCAAACACACACAAAAAAATCAACAAATCTCAGGACTTTGAATTTGATTAAACGTGATGATTTATTTATTTTTTCAAAGTTGTGTCCGTTGACGTATTTACGACAATCAGCTGAAACATTAGGACCACAAACAGCTGCAGGCCGGCTAACATCTTCCTCACACTGTCTGGAGGGCAGACGGGTTCTCACACACTTGAAGGTTCTGGCAGAATGAAAGCCAAGTTCTGTTGGACCACCTTGATTTGAAATAAAAACTTAAAGGACTTTGGACCTCTGAGCAGCAGTCTGGTTCTGGTTCTCCTCAGCCCATGTTCTGGACCCGTCTGAGCACCGTGGGTCTAGATGTTCTGATTCGGTCTGTTACTATGTTAGCTCTAGCTACTGGTGTTGGCTCCAGCTAATGGTTTTAGCTCCAGCTAATGGTTTTAGCTCCAACTAATGGTTTTAGCTCCAGCTAATACTGTTAGCTCCAGCTAATGGTATTAGCTCTAGCTACTGGTGTTGGTTCCAGCTAATGGCACTAGCACCAGCTACTGGAGTTAGCTCCAGCTAATGCTATTAGCACCAGCTAATGGTGTCAGCTCCAGCTAATTGCACTAGCTCCAGCTAATGGTGTTAGCTCCAGCTAATGGTTTTAGCTCTAGCTACTGGTGTTGGCTCCAGCTAATTGTTTTAGCTCCAGCTAATTTTTTTAGCTCATGGGTCTAATTCATGAGACTCATTGAAGAGAACCAATGATGTTTTGTCCTTCAGAAAACAAGCCCACAGATCACCATTGGCTCCTTGTTTCAGACAGTAGGGGGCGCTGCTGGTTACAATGGGATGTGCTGACCAAAGATAAGCCTGTTTAAAATTCAGCTGAGTCTTTGCTGCTGAGACGACGGCAGATACATCAGCACTTTTCTCAACAATCTGATAAAATCGACTATCGATTATTGTCTGTTCTGCTCGTGATTAAATGTTTCTGAAACCAAATACATTTTTCATGAAAAAAAAGAAGCTAAAAAAGTTCTGGAGTAAAGACCCATTTAATTTGCAGTGATCTAAGTCAGAACATGTCCGCGTTTTTTCCTCAACCATCGGAGTATCTAAAGATTCTTCCCTGCTGCATGGGTTCTCATGTGCATGTTTAGATTTCCTTTTCGGTTAAATTTTTGTCCACAAACATCACAACTGAACGGTCTGTATCCTGTATGGATTTTGATGTGGCTGTTTAAATTTGACTTTTGGTTAAACCTTAGTCCACAAAAATCACAGGCGTAGGGTTTGTCTCCTGTGTGGATCCTTACATGTGTCATTAAAACTGACTTTTGGTTAAATCTTTGTCCACAAACTTCACAGCTAAAAGGTTTGTCTCCTGTGTGAATAATCATGTGTCTGTTTAAAGCAGATTTGTGGGTAAATCTTTGTCTGCAAACGTCACAACCAAAAGGTTTCTCATCAGCGTGGCTGCCCATGTGTCGGTCTAAATGTGCCTTTCTACTAAATCTTTGTCCGCAGACATCACAAGCAAATGGTTTTTCTCCTGAGTGGATTTTGATGTGTCTGTCTAAATAGGCCTTTTCATGAAATCTTTGTCCACAAATGTCACACCCAAAAGGTTTCTCTCCTGTGTGAATTTTCAGGTGTCTGTTTAAATGGGATTTCCTGTTAAAACTTTGTCCACAAACATCACAGCCAAACGGTTTCTCCCCGCTGTGGATTTTCATATGTCTGCTTAAATGTGTTCTTTGGCTGAACGTTTGTCTGCAGACGTTACAAACAAATGTTTTTTCTTCTGAATGGATTATGATGTGTTGGTCTAAATAGGACTTTTCATCAAATCTTTGTCCACAAACCTCACAGCCAAACGGTTTCTCCAAAGTGTGAACTTTCACATGAACTTTGAGATGGTTTTTCTTGGTAAAACTTTGACCACATTCAGTACATTTAAAACATTTCAGATCTGTCTGGACTTCCCCCTCCTGGTCCATGTTTGTATTCTCTCTGAAGCCTTTGCAGTCATTCTCATTGCCTTCATCTTCTGACCCAGGGTGGTTCACCTCATCGTCATCATCACTGATCTCTGTCTCTGAAGAGCTGGAAGCGTCTCCATGAGGGTTTCGATCCGGATTTATGGTGCATTCTGCTCCTCCATAGCCCTTTTCTGCTTTCAGGTTCTGCTGAGCTGAGCTGCTGCTTGGCAGTTCTTCATCTTCTGTTTGATGAAGATGAGAGATCAGAGGTTCCTCTTCATCATCTTCACTCTTTATGAGAACAGCAATGACTGGAGATCTGGAGGCATCAGCCTCCTCCTTCATGCTGAGCGGCTCCCCCTGCTGGCTGCTCCAGGGTTCCTCTTCTTCCTCCTTTATGTGGACGGGTTCTGGATGGTTCTGGTCCAGATCAGGACTTGGTTCTTTTTTAACCAGCAGAACATCTGCAGGAAGCATAGAAACATTTATGTACATAATGAACAATGAAACCTGTTAACATAATAAAGACAGTGAAATTTACTAGGCCTGTCACAATAACAAATTTTGCTGAGCGATTGTCTCAAAAATTATTGCAATAAACGATAATATTGTCTGAAGACCTTTTTACACTGATATAATGGAAATGACGTAATAATGATGTGATTTCCTGCCAAAGATAAATACACTTTATTTTCAGAAGAATATTTAACACTGGAAATGATAAACAAAATAAACAAAACAACCAAAAATAAAAACAAAATGGATTCTCAGTCTCCATTAACAAAAAATGTACTTGATAAAAACTAAACAACATAAAGCCAAAGTGGAAATAAATACTGCATTCAACCAAAAGAGTGCAGATTATGAAGTCTGTATATTATGTTGCCCTTCAGTAATAATTAGATTTAAATAGAGAAGATGGGCACATCGACAACCTGATGCAATAATTCACACTACATGATTTTTGCTCCTATTTTTCCCCTTACAACAATCTTAGATCGTTGGTCTTCCTAAGATTGTCGCTTACTATTTCATAACCGATCATCCTGTAGTTTGTGGTGTGTTACGGTAGATCGTCGTTGCCGCTCTGATCTAAATCAGGGATTTTCCCCGACTAGGAGCTTAACGCTTCCTGTTGAATGTGACAGGCAGCCAATCAGAAAGCCTGCATTCCTTCATTCAGTGTCATCAACAGAAAGAGAAAAAGGCCGGAAGAGACGATAATGCCGATAATTAAAATCAGGTCAATAGTTTTAATTTAGCGTACGATTAATTGATTTATTGTTTATCATGACAGGCCTAAAACTTATTAATGAAATTATAATTATTACATAATAAAGCATTTTTAACTTTCAGGAACAATAAAACAGTCAACTGGAGCTTCTGAGATAAACAGGTAGATATTGACATGTAGATATGCAATGCGCCTTTTTCTCAAATGTCCTAATCTGCTTTAAAGTACGCAGCACTGAGTTAACAGTCAGCAAACCTCCTAAAGATGATTACTGCATCTTCTTCTTTAAGGAGGCTGCAGTGTCTAACACTATTAAAGAGACATAAATCAGAGAAGGGTTAGTGATTAAATTGCCTCCTTCTATATTTTTCTGAAATTCTAAAAATTAAACATAATTTTATGTTTGGGCGATAAACCAAAAATTAACCAAAACCAAGACTCATGACTTTGACCGACGTTATTTGGCCCTAGTCTGTATTTTCCATGTGTTTAAAAAAAGAATAGTTGTTTTTGTCTCTTTTGGCTGAGAATAGGCAGGCTGCGCTCCTGTCTCTTTAAGACGCTGCGCTGATCATGTGATCAGCCAATCTGAAGCAAGAAGTGAACGAGACGGTGAAATTGAGAAAATGGCGGATGAAGCTGCGGCGGTAGAGCCAGTCAGGGAAACACTATGGCTACAGCCTGGACACCTCCTGTGATGTGAGCTTTATTTTGAAAAGTAAGGATCGGGGGCGTGGCTTATGTTCCGCAGACGGGCGCCATGAGCTGGGCGCCATGAGCTGGGCGCCATGAGCTGGGCGCCATGAGCTGAGCGCCTGATACGGCAGGTCTCCGGGCTGAAGCTTCAGTTCAGAAATCTGTTCAGTTGTTCAACAACTCTTAACTAGTACACAAGTTCTTTATTTATTTTCAGATGCTGAAGTCCAACAGAACCAGAACCAACCTTCTGCCACTGTCTGTGTTTATATGGATGTCCTTGAACCCTTTGACTAGGTAACCATGGAAACCAGACTGAAAGCAGCTGCTTAAATCACCTGATGAGAGCCAGGAGTTTATTATTCAGGTCAGATGGATGAAGTGGGTCGGATATCCAGACAGCAGGAAGAGGAGCTTCATGGGTTCTTTTGTAGTTAAGTGTTGAAATTGAGACATTTCTCTGCATTTGTCATGTTTGGGTACATTGGTACTGGATTTATTGTGGATGTGCAGATTAATCCTCTAATTTTTAAAAAATTTCTCTGCAAAAAAGTTGGCAGTAATTGCATTACATAGTGAAGCAAATGCATATTTTTAACTACCTTTTTTAAAAATCCTTTGTAATAATTTCTTTATTACCCATTATAATTTTCAGCTTTAATAGTTGCTTATTTTTGAATTTGTTTATTGATGTTTCTCAGTGTTTCACGGCTCTGGACTCCATCTGTTCAGCTGGTTAAACCTGGACTCATTTAGTCATTTAAACAGTGAATGAAACCCAATTTATTAGTGAAAACACAGAACGTGTTTCTTCAGGAAATAATAATCTGTCATTGAGTAGCTTCAGCTCTTGACAGAAAATGGCTTGTTGATCAATGGAAGCTAATAATCCTTTTATCAGCCTTTCATGTCGTCAAACTTTAAACAAACATGTTCTCTGACGGATCTTCTTAATGGACCTTACCACAGGGCCGCGTTTCATTGGCTGATGCCCATTCTACGTGGCCGTCTCACAAACACACTTAGCTTCCCGTTAGCTAAGTACAGCATAATGGCAGAACTGATACAACTTGTACACCTTGCAGCCTGTCTGCTACACAGTCTTACGTTAGCTAAACAGATCAATATGCAATGTGTCTGTATCTGACATACACTAAAGGTTTTATTTTAGCAGAAAAGGCTTTGGACTAAACTGTTACTCCTGTTAGCCACGTTAGCACCAAGTACAGCTAGTCAGTCAACCATCGCTGTGTTCAGGGAAGCTCTGATTAATAATCAAGAAATAAATATCAAGCCTGGAAACTTGATATCGTAACGGACTGAATGTTATGTTTTTAACGTCTTTGCTCGTCTTACGGGGCGCAGGCGGTTGCCACGGTAACAGGTGTGCTTAAACTACAGAGAGAGAGAGAGAGAGTAAAAAGGTAGGAGTGGTTTTGAGTTGATCACCTGTTCAGGTTATTTTACCTTTGTTTCCCTTTGCTGTGGCTCATTACAGCCGCTGTAGTTTCTAAACGTTGGACTAATTACCTCGTTAGTTTGTGAGTTTACGTCATTCACAACAAACATCAAATAGAACAAATATATTTCATAAATTTTAACAAACAAATGGCTTCTACCGCGGTAATTATGTGAAATTAAATGAATTATATCCCAACTTCAGAAGATTTGCCTTTACCTTTACAGAGCTCTTTGGTTCCTCCTATCAGTCTGTAGCTTCTCATATTGAGGTCAAAGTTCAGATCTACCATAACTGACTGACACCTGCTGGCCTCAGGTTTGCAACCAGCTTGTGACTGAGAAACCAGTAACCTCCTCCCAGTTGATGACATGAACTTGTTAGTTCCTCTGTCCATTTAGCAGCTGATTTATTGTGAAAATCCGCTAGAAATGATTCACTAATCAGTCATGTTTACATAGAAACAACCAGGCTTTGTTTGTGAGACTTGCGGTCACGTGGGTCGGTTGTGGGCGGAGCTTGGTAAGGTCCATGCAACACAAACTGTCAGAATGAAAATAAACTTTTGCTTCATTGTAAATGTGCGGCGGCCATATTGGATAAACTCCTAGTTCTGCATCCAAAGAGCATCAAGGACCAACAGCTTCACATGTTCTCCTAGAGAACCCAGCAGCTCCCGGCCTGCAGCTCCCATCCCGGATGAAGAAGGTAAATCTCCAAACCTGATGTGTGCAGCCGATGTTCGGGGCTGAAAGCAGCATCCAGTATTTCGTGTCTCTGCTCCTCTGCTGCATCCAGTCGCTGTTTGACCTGCTGTCTCCACATCTCTGCTAGCTTTTCTCTCTCCAAACTTTCCTTTAACAGTTACTGAGCAGTTCCAGCTGAGCCTCAAACCGTTTCTCTTCTTTCCAGGGTTCACCAACTGCTGCTGTTTCTGTCTTACAGCTTTATTAACTCTCCCGCTGCTGCTCCGTGGACAGAAACCCGAGAAAACACGGAGGACAGCGCTCCAACTGCCGCCATTGTACCGGAGAGAAGCACGAGTCTGCGCACTGGGGTCAGAGGCTGGAGCCGCCAATCACGGAGTAGAACACCAGGAAGTCCCGCCCACACAGCGCATCAGCGAGACGTTAACATGTCTGCCATATTGGGAGGGTCATGTAAGCAATTATGGGATTTTTGATTATTTAAAAGGCGTTTATAGTTTATATTTGACGTGCAAATAGATTTTGTCTCTGTTTGAAACTGATTATTCGCCTCAATAATTTGTAGTTGGTAGTAAAACAAAAAACAGTGAATCTTAAATTACCAAGCATAAATTTGTCTTCTTTACTTTACTTTGCTACTCAGTGGATGTTGTGTGTCTTGTCTCTATGCTGCTGTAACTGCGAAATAATTTCCCTGCTGGGATGAATAAAGTACTTCTATTCTATTCTATTTAATGAAATTTTAAACCAATTCCAATAAATTCATGTGCCAATATGACTTGCATTTACTGTTCATAGTTTTTTGCTGTAAATTTGGTCTTTCCTATAAAGTGTGATAATTGGGATCAAAAATGCGTATTTAAGTGGAGCAGTATCTCAGCTATTATTGGACTGGATTACTCTATTTCCTGAAGATGAATGTTTTATCACTTTCCAATCAGAGGCAGCTGTTTCAGATCCTCCTGGCTCCGCCCCCTCAGGTGGTCATCACCTAAGAAGGACCTCGCTGCAGCAAACAGGAAGGGCGGAACGGACCGCTGTCAGTCTCAGACCTTATTTGGAAATGGGACCATTGCACTCCGGAAGTAAAGGGGGCGCTATTTGCTATATTATCCGTGGCCTCCATTTTTTATTTTCTTTTGAAATCTGATATCTTCACCTTTAGGAAGGATTTTCACTCTCAGCATGAATTTGAACTTCTCTCTTTTATTTACTTCAGCGCAGCTCACAGTTTTTAACACATTCTGTAGCTTTCTGTGAACTTCTAAATCTACATGACATTTAAACAATATCCTTTTACATTATAAATAATATCTATATATCTCCATCAGTCATAGGAGGAACTAATGAAATAAGGAGGCAAGAAAAACAACACGATCAACTATAATAAAAATACAATTTGCAACGTATACATAAGAAATTTAATTGAGCAAAAGTCAATAACAAACAAATGAATTAGATTCACAGTAGAAGAACACAACAGGTTTGTTTTTACAGTGCCATGTAAATTATTCTGAGACTTTTTGTTGGTAGATTCTTATATATAGGAAAAAATAAAATGAATCTAATTAGTCTATCAATGTGGAAATTTTCTTTCGACTCTAAAACGATAAATCATATTCATAGAATCACCTTAACAATTTGTTAATAGAGCAAAACACTTAGCAAGCAATAGGTAAATGTTATCATTTAGTTTGGTTAAGAATAATTATTCACTGTCAATAAACAATTTCTAATAGATGTTCTTAGTTACCAGAGGAAAACAGTAACACCTTCATGAGCTCAGAGGCTCAAACTGACAGAAAACAAGATGGATGCTATGTACTAAAATATTTCTGCCATCTTTCATGTTCTTTCAGCAAACAGTTGAGAGAGTCGCTTTTGGTTTTACTATTACCTGCTATTATACCTGCCATAGAAAGTTTTTGTAAAAGATTGTCTGTTAATCTGCAGCTCATGTGACCAAAACAGGCGAGGAGATGAAAAGTTAAAACTTGAGTTAAAATGTTGTTTTAACTTGAGTTGAGTTAAAACTCTAGTTAGAACGTTAGGTTTTAACATTTTAACTCAACAACCTCTAACTAACTAGAGGTTGTTAAGTAGACAACTAGAGGTAACCCCAAGATCACTGGGTCTTAAAAGACGGAGTCTCTGAGAACAGTTCTTAAAAATATAACCAGTATTTTCAGCAAAGTTGAGCTGACTGTCCAGAAAGGACACAAGGAATTTAAAATTAGCCACAGTTTCAACAGGTTGGTCATCAAGTGAAACTGGAATCACTTTCAGGTTTTGTTTATGTCATTTAATTAGCTCTACTTCCTAAAGGAATGAAAAGGTATGTTCTTTTGTAAAGGAGTTTATTTTTAAACTTCCAGTAATGTCATAATTAATAATAAATATTAAAGACTTTGTGGTATTCTGATTTAGTAATGTAATTATATTAGCTGTGTTACCACCCCACGCCACTAGAGGCAGTATCAGGCCCGAAAAGATGCGACTAAGGAGTAGATATAGAAGTTCACAGAAAGCTACAGAATGTGTTAAAAACTGTGAGCTGCGCTGAAGTAAATAAAAGAGAGAAGTTCAAATTCATGCTGAGTGAAAATCCTTCCTAAAGGTGAAGATATATCACAGATTTCAAAAGAAAATAAAAACGGGAGACCGCGGATAATATAGGAAATAGCGCCCCCTTCACTTCCGGAGTGCAATGGTCCCATTTAAAATAAGGTCTGAGACTGACAGCGGTCCGTCCCGCCCTTCCTGTTTGCTGCAGGGAGGTGAACTTGCATCAGCTGAGCAGCAGGTGTTCAGTGGAGCCCAGCTCCCCTCGCCTGATGAACCCGGGAGAAAGAGTGGCCATTTTGGAGGACAGATTCTGAAGAATCTCATCTTTCATTTATTATTCATGATAAATGTGTATATTTTCACATTCCTACCAAAGTTTGCTGTTAATTTTTGCTGTAAATTTATAAACTGGAAACTCAAGGTTTCAAGGTTTTGTTGAAATTATGAATATTTTATTTTCAATCATATTTTTAGTCTGTTTCTGTAGCAAATGAGCGTAAAAAACCATTTCAGTAGGGGTAGGCGAGTACAAGCTTTGGCTTCAGCCTGTTCCTTTTGAAATTAAATTTCCTTTTTTGGTAAATTATGAGTTTGTTCATTGTTATGTTTTTGTTTCCTGTGTTTAATGTTGACAACTTAAAATAAAGTGAGTTGATTGAAAAATCAAAATAATTGGGAGTTTTTCTCCATTTGTCCTGCTGCCAACGTGAGGACAACCTGAGCAGGATGTCAATAAATAAAGAGCCGGAACCGACCAGATCAGAACCAACGGCACCGACTGGGTCAGAACCTGGTTCCGGCCCTGCAGCAGGTCAGCGTGTCCTGCGTTCCGGTTCTGGTCAGATGGGCAGTAGGAGGGTCAGAACCGTGAGGCTTGATGTTGCTGCTGAGACCCGGTAGGGGGATTCTGCTGGTGGTTCTGCTGTAGGTTCTGGTCCGGTCCGGGCGGTCCGCTGCTGGTTTTGTCCCTCAGCATTCGCAGCGCAGTCTCAGAGAAGTCTCTGAGGACGTCCACGGCGTCCCTCTGCAGCTGCAGCGACTCCTGGACGAACTCCTGCTGGTTCTCCACCAGCAGCTGGACGGACCGGGTCAGAACCTCCAGGGAGCGCGACACCGAGCCCAGCAGCAGGCGGCCCGCACGCTGCTGCTGGAGGCTCTGGGAGGACAGCCGGGATGGGGACGGCCGGGACGGGAGCGACGGGACGGGAGCGACGGGGCGGGCGGCCGCTGCCGACGAAGAGGAGGAGGAGGAGGGAACGGCGCCCCCTGGAGGGAGGCTGCAGGACTTCTGGTTCTGGTTCTGGTGAGTCCTGGAGTACGTGAAGACGGGTCTGATCCTCTGCTTGACGTCCTGGGAGGACGGACCTGGAGGAGAGAGGGGGGAACTGAGGATCAGAACCTTCAGCAGGGCCTGAGGTCCGGAACCTTCAGAACCTTCAGCCGGGCCTGAGGTCTGGAACCTTCAGAACCTTCAGCCGGGCCTGAGGTCCAGAACCTTCAGAACTCAATTGCAGTGGAATGTTCACAGAACCAACACAAAATTGAGCCAATTTCGCACCGATTTTCTAAATTTTTGAGACGGGTGAATATTTACGTGACGCCGATCTCATCCTCTGATCGTTTCTACTTTAGCAAAGATCTATAAATCATCTCTGTCCTCTTCTGCTCTGCAGTGAGAGGACAGACTGACCGACAGACCGACCCACCAGGTCAGGTCTGCAAGCCTGTAGTCATCAGTAGTGACCTCACTGTGACCAACAGAGACTTTCTTCCTATATTTAACGACATTTCAATCAAAAAAGATTTCACTGGCTAAAATTGAAATCGGCAGGTCAAACCTTTTATAGATTGATAATCTGTGAGAATCTGCAGTCGGTTCACTGACCATGTAAGATGACGGCTCATGTAAAACTTTATCTCACTTACTTGAAGGTCTAACTGTGACTTTAACTAGACCAAAACCTCACATGTCAAAAACAGGAAGCACTATTTTTAGTGCTTATCCTAAATCCATAAGACTCAGGATATTTGTTCTTTTAAAGAATATCAGTAAAATGCAACGACATTCTAATTTCACAAGCTGATGTTTTATTCTCAGAATATTAGTTTGCTACTAATCGTCAAACTAGGACAACTTGATAACAAGGTTCAAGGTGTCATATTTCACAGGTCATTGAACAGTTTAATAAACAAATGTCCATGTGCAGCGAGGCGACCGACACACACACACACACACACACACGCACGCACACACACACACACACACACACACACACACACACACACACAGTGTCAGATCATGGTCACCATTAGAGCAGCAGTTTAAATGAGCCGATCAACCAGCGCTGAGTTCAGATCATCTTACAATCTAAAAAAACATCCAGCCTGGAAACAGGAAACTGTTGAGGACTGAATGTGTTGCCCTTTGTGTGGGAAACGTTTGTGGGTTTTATGGTGATGGATCCTCATGCATATATCTGTTGGTTTGTTGCCATGGCAACGAGTCTGCGTGTAGCTAGCCGACAGAGAAAGTGAGGGAGGAGGGGATACGAGTGGTTTGAGTTGTTCTTTGACGGTTTTTCTGAGTTATTTTCCCTTTGCTGCGGCGCACTGCTCTAAATTAGAAGGTTTCATTTAGTTACCGGAACCGTTCTACCGGAACCGTTCTACCAGAACCGTTCTACCAGAACCGTTCTACCGGCTCCGGATGGCAAGGAGAAGAATCGTCTTTTTGCCTTTGCAAAATTTCTGGATGTAAACAATAACATGAAACGTGTCTAAATGGTACCAGCTAATAATGAATGATAAACTTGTTCTAACATGTTTCCTACATTTGCAGTGGAATCTTAACTATTGACTTTGTTCACACTGCAGCTGGTGTGATTTTACTTACTTTAGCTGCTGCGATGTTCAGAGCAGCTCAGCTCTGAGCTTTAGAGTCAGCAGGTCCGCTGCCTGTCTGCAGCTCCCGACGCGGGAAAACTTATATTTTCCCCTGGCGAAGCACAAAATGACTGGCTAGTCTCAACACGTTAGGCGGGTCCAACACTACGCAGCTTGGAGTCCATCAGTGACAGCTCAGGTCCTGCCAGAACCGTAGTTATCATTTTTATACAGATTTTAGTAAAACAAACTTAAAACAATAAATGAGCATCAATGGAAAATTAAAAATATTTTGAACGGATGGTGAAAAATTTACTACCTTTAGTTACTTTTTACTACCTTTTACTGGCCTTAATTTGAGCTCATTTAATTTGACTACATTTCTCTGCCGCGCAGAAACCCTGTTCCACCTGCATGTAGCAAAGCCTGCTAACCGTCTGGCTCTCATCCAGTTGGTTGCTGTCTTCACTTTGTTGGCTTTCAAAGTTTCTGCCATTTTGCTTTGTTACGGTACTGGTGAGGCATTATGGGTAAAAGGCGCATTAAAAGGATCGATTTAAAGCGTTAATGAATTCATGTCGGGCCATTCAAATGAAAATCGATTCAAATCGATTACTGGATGTTTGAAACCCGGCCTTGGTCCAGACCCAACGGAACCAGCAGAAGACTGAATCCTTCATCATCATCATCATCGCCGTCTTACCTTCATCATCGGCCTGCTCGAACTCGGAGGAGGAGTGGATCAGCTCGTCTGCGAAACAACAACATCAGGTCAGCGGAGGAAGTAACTCCACCCAGGAGCTGCACAGGTCAAAGGTCAGGGAGCCAGCTAGCAGCTCTGCAGACCCCACACATGCTGGACTTGAGCTGCTTACACCTTTACCTTCAGGGCCGTTCTCACTGTGTGTGTGGCCCCGCCCCCAGGTGCATCAGTTATGGTAATTATTAGGGATGTGTTCATGGTACAATAAATTGATTGGAACATTAAAGACACAAATGTTGTAGAAATTAATCTCTGCCTACTTTTACCGCCATTTTTAAAGCGTAGGGCTTTAATCTGCTCACCGGGTTCGTTCTCCGGCGAGGACAGAGGCGACATGTCGAAGGACAGGCCGTCGCCATGGGAACCGGAGTTCTCATTCAAGTTCAGGTAGGAATACGGCGCCGGCGGCTGCATCAGCGGACCCGTCTGGAGCGACTTGGAAAAGTCCTCGGCAGGACTCCAGTCCTGGTCGCTGCCGCCATCTGGGGACCCGAACACGACAGCAGCTGGTAAAAGACCGGGCCGGCAGGCACGGCCATGTTGGTTCTGCGGCAGCCCAGAGCGAACAAACCACAAACGGGACGGCAGGTCGCCAAAAATGATCTGACACAAATCTTAGCTGAGACCAGATCTACTCAGGCTGAAGATCTGGAGGACAGAGGGCAAGCAGAAGGAGACATGGCTGCTGACCTCTGGAAGGACTCATCATCAGGATGCGATGCACCATCCGCTCCACCGGGCCCAGACGCTTCTTCCTCAGGTTGGAGCCGTTGGGGCCCCGCAGGGCCAGCAGCCGCCGCTTCCCGTCGCATTTCAGGTCCGCCCACTTCTTCATGATCTGCCGCGTCTGAGAGGAACGAAGAGGGAGCGATAAGATGAAGGCGGGCTGTGTTTGGCCCAGAGGGACGGAGGAGGACAGATGAAGAAAGGGAGACAAAGGGGGATGAGGAGGACAGAGGGACCGACCTCTCGGTGGTTCTCTCCCAGCCCGTTGATCCGATCCGTGATCTCGGTCCACTTCTGCTTCTTGGCGTCCACCGACACGCCGCGGTTAAACTTCTCTGGAAGAAAAACACTCAGGATGAGGATGATGATGATCATGAACTGCACAAATAAAGCCTTGATCCAATGGGCTACAATGGCCTAGTCAAAGCCCAGAGCTGAATCTCTCGCTCCAGTCTGACTGTTTCAGTTTCAGCCAGGCCCAGAAATATTCATACCCCCAGCAGATTCTGGCTGTGTTTTGATGTGCCGCCATGTTTCCTCTGAGCCAGTCGGGTTGGTGGGCGGAGCTCCAGATCAGCCTAAACTCTCCCTCCAGTTTACGTAAAAATCAGCAATAACTGTGACTTTATTGGAAAAATGATCAAAACATTGTGTTGAAGTGATGCTCACTCCCACCTACAGGTGGTGGTATTTCTCTCCTGATGTCCTGATGGATCAAATCTGTTCTCCACGAGGGAATCTCGAAAATACCAGAAATATTTCTAAAGCAGCTCCACAAATTACAGAAATGATTGTTAAATACTGGAGGAACTGACTAAAAATACTTATAAATACTTTAATGAACTAGATAAAGATCCATTTATTATTTGTGACTAGCTTTGAATGAAAGTAATTTAAATTCAGGGCGTGAATAATTTGGGGTTAAAGGTTTTGCAGCAGAAGCTCAGACTCAGAAGCAGATCTTTATTTGTAGAAAATGGTCAAATGTTTAATTTTTGTTCTGCTTCATGTTTATTTATGTCATAAAAACCTACTAAGGTTTGAGATGAAAAGCGTCATGTTTAGTCCATGAGGCCTTCTGAGCGGTACGGTGGCCCTGCTGGTCCACGTCCAGCAGCTCCGATTGGAGCTCTGGGGGATTTTTCAGGGATTCAAACAAAAATTTTGTTTTTGTTATGAATCATTTTTACTAAATGGAAATCTGAATGACTCAGGAAGCTAAGATATTCAGGAGGAGACAGAAACGTTACTAACAGCATCACTGCACAGGTTCTGATGCGGTTGCCATGGAGACGGCGAGACAGACCACTCACTGAGCAGGATGTGTCTGTTCTTCTTCACCTCATCCAGCAGCAGTTTCACCTCCGTGTAGGAGAACCGGGGTTTGGACCGGAACGCTTCCTTCACTCCTCCATGGACGCCGTCTTCCTCGTCTTCGCCCCACGCCGCGTCGCCGCCGGGCGCCGCCATCTTCTGATCCTCTGGGAAATCCATCAGAACCGGGCCCAGACCTGCAGGGAGGACAGGAGGGACATCACTGAGCTGCTCCAGATCCGTCGCTGCTCCCAACAGACTCATGAAGTTTTCCATACAGCCCAGTTAAGTTTTCCATTAACCGGGCTGCACAGTGGAACAGTGGGTAGCACTGTTGCCTTGCAGCAAGAAGGTCCTGGGTTCGATTCCCGTCCCAGAGTCTTTCTGTATGGAGTTTGAATGTTCTCCCTGGGCATGGTGGGTTCTCTCCCGTTCTACAGCTTCCTCCCACAGTCCAGAAACATGACTGTCAGGTTAACTGGTCTCTCTAAATTCCCCCTAGGTGTGAGTGTGTGTGAGTGTGCATTTGTTTCTAATACCCGATGGGGACCTTTTTCCTGACATATACTACGTTGTGGGGACCCACTGCTCTTTGTGGGGACCGAAGCCTGGTCCCCACAAGGGGAAACGCTGTTTTTGGGTCAGGGGTCAGATTTAGGACTACGGTGTGAATTGAGTTTTGGTTGGTTAGGGTGTAGGCTGTAGAAATGAATGGAAGTCAGTGGAAAGTCCCCACAAAGATAGCCGTGCAAACGTGTGTGTGTGTGTGTGTGCATGGTTGTTTGTCCTGTCTATCTCTGTGTTGCCCTGCAACAGACTGGCGACCTGTCCAGGTGACCCCGTTTCTCGCACCAGCACCTCCTGACCCACCAGGGACAAGGGTGGAAGAAAATGGACGGATGTTCATTAACTGGAAGCAGAAAACAGAAATAACGACTGGAAAACATCAGTCTGTGTGTAACTAACCCACATAGTGTTTTCACTTAGTGATAAAGTTGCTGAAATAAATAGACTTTTTATTAATATTCTCATTTATTGAATGGGTTTCTGTAGATTTTCTTATGCTGCATATTTGACCTCACTGTAAGGTCTCTGTATTTTATTTTAATGCTAATCTGCATGAAGACAACAAGCAAACATTAAGCAGAATTCCCCTTCAAATCTGTAAGTTACTGTAGGTGAGTCTGAACAATGATAAACTGTTTAAATCACAAAACTCATCCTTATAATTTTTAAAAAGTTGCGATGCAGCAGAAAACCTGCTGCTTCAGTTTCCTGAGGTGCTGCAGTTCATTATCATCCAAAAGAAAACATACAAAGATATTTTCATCTGCTTGCTTTTCTGTTTGTTAGCAGAGCGAATAAATATATATTGATATGGAAGTAGCTGAAAACTCCACCAGGGGGCAGCATAACGGGGGCAGCTGGTCCTATAAAAGCTTAACGGCTTTCCGTGATATAGATGTACGTGATATAGATGTACGGTGTGTTTCTTTAAGAATGACTTCGCTTGTAGCGTTTTACACTTGCCTGGATGAACAAAGTTTGATTTGATGCAGAATTGAACGGAACTTTTTAGCTGAATTAAGGACTATTAGAAGTATTTTTAGGGGATTCAGATTTATCCAAACTTCAGAAAAAGGTAAACATTTTGTTATATTTCATGTTTATTTGTAAATCATTCAATGAATGAATATGACTTGTTTTGAAAAAAAAAAGTAGAAAGCAAAACCAAAATATCTTGTTGAAAGCTTGATTTCAAAATGTTCATTGTAATATGTCAATATTAGTAATATTTACATTTGGCCATTGGTTAGGCTAACCCTAACCCTAGACATTGTGAATGTAAATGTATTAAATAACGTCAGTTATAAATAACTAATAAATAACTTCAGCTTGTTGTTATTGTCTTAATTTTCGCATAATTTGAATAATTAAAGGTATTTAAATCTACTCAGGTTATATTGAAATATGAATTATTGCTGAAAGTGTTGCTATTCTGCCAGACGGTCGTGTTAAATGCGGAAGAAACAGTTTGCGTATTTGTTAACGTGCTAATTTATCTGATTTAAAACGACCGTTGCGCCGGTCACGTGTCCGCTGTGAGCCAATCAGCAGCGGTGCTGCGGGTCTTTGTTCAGCCTCTCCTCCCTGATGGTCGAGTCGGGCTGCGGCAGTCAGACTCTCCGCTAATCTGCGCCGGTTTAAAGCGTTTTTCGGGCGGAGAACAACTCGTGATGGTCTCGGTGTGGACCCGGTCTTTATCTGGAATGTTCCGGCCGGTCTGGGCTCTGTTTTCCGGCGTCGCTCGGAGGGTTAATCGCGGCTCTCGGTGTCAGACATGGAGGACAAAACGCTGCTGGTTTTTCCTTCTGCTTTCGCATTTTCACCATTCCTGTCGCGGAAGCTGAACTTCAGCTGTTTGTTTCGGGTAAATAACGACGCCACGCAGCGCTGATGTGAAGCAGAATGAGTCGAAAAATAATTACCAGTAAAATAAAAATGGCGCTGTTCTCCTCCTCCTCCTTCTTTCTCTGCGGTTCTCCCGAAACTTCGTTGCGCAGACTCCGCACTCGGTTTTTTCCTTTCCTTAAACGCGCAACATTTTTGCTCCAGCTGCGCGCCCCCTGCTGGCCTGGAAACTGTTTACACCAACCACTTCATTTCCACACAAAATGAAAACTGAACTATTTCAGCGGAGAACTTGTTTTATTCTAGTTACGGAACATCACAATTAACTTTCTTTGTCTGAAGTGAGTCTGAGATAAAGTTGTCTTTAAATGACGTCATGCATGGGTGACAGTACAACTAATTGTCAATATGAGGGAAACGAATCAAAGCAACAAAGATGGATAAACATTACTGTAAGCATAAATATCAGAAAATATGGGTAGAGTTATAGAGGTTTGCAAAGTTGAAATCAAACATATTCATGTCGCATTCATTACATTTTGTGGGTTTAATGAAAGACATTAGTAGGATTTTTGTTAACAATCTAATGATTTTCTAATTCTGAACGAATAAAGCATCCTTTCATTTTAACCGTACAATCCTAAATTCATTATAAAAACAAATAAAAACATAACATGAAACAAAGAAGTCGCCCATTGTTTCTGATACAACTGAACAATTAAACATTTAATATTTCAAGTAATAATAATATTCTACTTTTTAGTATTTTCTTTTGGTGACTCGTTAATGTGGAGCGCTTCGTTGTTTCACCTCCATTTCAGAAGATGCATGGGGAGGAAAGAAGATGGAGTGGCCGGCAGGGAGCAGTTCCACGTTCGGCCGCTTGGGGGCCCCAGTGATCTTTCTCTGAGAATAAACGCGTGTTTACCTCCTGGGCGCAATGCCCGACAACCCCGGAAGAGGGCGCCATGGCACACGTGTTTCCAGCCAGTCAGGAACATGAGAGGCGGTAGAAAGAGCTGAGGAGGGGGAGGGTTGACCAGTACTGGCCAAACTGGTAAGTGGACTGGTTTCTGGGAATATCAGCAGCTGTTCCTGTTTCTATGATGTTCTAAACAGAAAAGAAAAATGATTTCCTCAAATAAGGAAACCTCATAAAGCCTGATCAGGTTGTGTCGGTTGCTGTTGGCGGTGCTGCTGTGGGGACCTGAAGATGCTTTATAGGGGGGAAAGTGAAGTGATTAAAAAAACCCTGCAGTCAAATTAAAGCACTTCTGGCCGCTAAAGAATTGAAAACAAATGAAAAGAGGAACAATGTCAGAGGTTCCTCTTTTGCTGTCTGCTCAGGACTCTAACCAGGTCAGCTGGTCTGTTCTACCGCCTCATGAGGTTGTTAGCTTTCTGGTTGGCGGCGTCGATGCGGGAGACGTTCAGGTTGGCCTGCAGACAAAGACAGGAAACAGGTGCTTCATTACAGGAAGAACAGTCTGGAATATTCTACGGTACTGGTATTTTTATTAAATTTATTGCCTGTTTTTCATGAATCAGTGGGAATTTGACGCTCCTGCTTCTGCATTGACTGTTTTGTGGTATGTGAGTAAACGGGGCTGAATACGGTATCGTTTTTCTTTGACTTCATCTTTATGCAGTGTGTCTGTTCAACATAGTGAAGTTAGTGGCTGTAATAGAACAAAATGAGAAATTGTTCAAGCTGTGCGAATACTTTTGTGTGGAGTTTTTCCGCTGATTCCTACCTGAAAGTTATTATGTCTGGTTCACACTAGACTAGACTTTAGACCGATTTTGCTCCGATTTTCCCTTCCACCAATCTTAAGAACGAACCGATTATTGTGATTGGCCTTAAAAATAATCGTCAGAGATCTTAATGTCGTGTATTCAGAGTCATCCGGTCTAAAAAGAAAAACGTTGAGACGTTCAGATCTAAACTCCGGGATTTTAAACATGTTGGATTGTCTTGCCCTGACATTGCAGAGTGTGGTGCTCCCCAGCGATAATGCAGCCTGTTGAATCAGAAACGAGGTGATGGAAACACGGAGGGGAAACTAAAATGGCCGTGGCACACCAGGAAGTCCGGTGAGACGTCTTTGTATCTTTTTTTCCCTCCGTTAATTTCAGTCCACAAACAATCGCTACTGCTTCTTCCCCTTCGGACATGTTTGTTTTCTCTGATTTCATATTTGATCTCAAGTGGCTTATAGAGATTTCCCGTCTGACTCTTGAATGTTGATGAGTGAAATCGGTCTGCGTGCGGTGTGTCGTCTTTGCTGTAGCACTGTAGGACCAAACCTGTTATTTCTATCATCATGAGTGGAGTCTCTCAGGTTTTTAAAATCTTGCCAGGGAACCAGGGATCAGTAGGGGTTAACTGGAGTGGTGATTCCCTGTTTGTTAGTGTTTTTAAAAACATTTTCCAGCTCTATCCTAACACTGAGGAGTCGTAGGTTTCATACCGCCTCCGTAATGCGGATGATCTGATCTTTCTGTGACTCCAGCTCATTGCCGATGTCCAGAGCCATGCTTTTCAGATTTCCCACGATGCTCCCCACGTGAGCCAGGTTTTCCTCCATCTCATCCTCTCTGGCGTCGTCCATCACCCTGAAACAAAGGAGGCAGTGTGTGTGTGTGTGTGTGTGTGATGACGTTGCATGTTTGAGCAGCTGCCTTGGGGAGTTAATGACGGCTTGGATTACCTCCAGGCTGTCAGAATAAAAGCAAACACCCACCAGGCTGCTACCTCGCTAGCTGCTCTGTGTACCTGCGGATGTGTCCTCCACTCATCATCATCTGCTCTCGCTGGTCGACGACCCGAGACGTTGGAGGCTGATTGGCTATAGCCCCATCCTGATTGGAGGCTCCGCCCCAAACTGCCTTGTACGCCCTGCTCTCCTCGAAGGCTTTCAGTCTGAGAGAAGAAAGTGACCTCGTCAATGACCTCTAATTGTGTACAGCTGTTGATGTCAGGTATGGTATTGAGCATACTCAGTTCCTTCATATCTTCCCACCTGTTACACCAGATTTGATCCATTGTTCTCCAGACCTGTCAGAGTTTTTCTCTGGACCCTGTTTCAGACCTGATTTCTTCCGATCCATGAAATTAAGCCTAATGTGTTTAAAACAAGGATTAAAGTAGGCAAAGTGGATAAAAGACGTTGGCCAGATAAATCAGAACTAAAAGTAATTAAAGCTGCAAGCAGCCTCGGGCGGCCCTCGCAGCAAGCGCCGCTCCGGCCTATTGGCCACCGCGGGGGTTCCGGCCACCGCAGAAGCTCTCGCACGTTTTCCAGAGCCGCAGCCCGCTCCCCACCGCAGAAGCTCCGCCGCAGTTTCCAGCATCGCCGCCCGCTAGCCGCCGCAGAAGCTGTCGCGCATTTTCCCCGCCCGTCCACCGGGCGACAGGCGTGAATGCGTTCGGCGGCGCTCCCCGACGACTGTCGAAAAATCTGGTGCAGATCGGTCGATGCGTCGAGGAGATACGGATGATGTATTAACTTAGGGGGCGCAGTGGAGTCAAATTACATCTCAAACCCGTCGGGCTCTTTAGAGGTGAACAAAGATCATACATATCCAGTTTGGTGCCAATCGGATGATCCACGCGTGAATTAGAGCCAAACGTATGCATATGGCGAGGGACTGATATTCGCCATTTGGCCACGCCCACACGGTTCAGCCAGCAGCGAGCATTGACAGAGTTTATCAGCCGAATCATCTTGATTAGGTCAAGAGAGCCATAAACGGAGCTTTCCAAGGAAAAAAAGACACTTCCTGTTCTGAGGGGGCGGGGCTTAGATGACGTCATAATATGATGACATAGGGTCGTCAAGGATCCCACCAGGGTCACTCGTGCAAAGTTTGGTGCAGAAGTTATCGACCGTTCACAGTAAAATACAAGACTTCCTGTTGTCAGAGGGCGTGGCCTACGTGATGTCATCATTTGACCATTGGATATTATTCTACACCCGAGGATGATCAATATCTCAAACTTTGGTGTCTCTGTGATTTTTTGTGTTAGAATTACAAATTATTTAATTTTTTCCTCTTTAATTCAACATTGAACTGTCATTCCGTAGGGCCATGCTGCCCTCTGGTGTCGAATTACTGAAATAATGAAACTATTTCAGTAATTTCAGTAATTCGACACCAGAGGGCAGCATTGCCCTACGGAATGACAAAGGATCCCCTTTGTAATTACATATTACACAGTCGATCACAGGGGAACTTTGACCCCTGCTAACCCCCCTTCAACATGCTCCAAAACTCACCAATTTGATAACTTTAAATCAAACATGCCTTATGATCAGACTGACCGAGTTTGAAGCCGATCAATCGAAATCCCTAGGAGGAGTTCGATCAAATACGAAGGCTGTAAACGTCAAAATCGAGGTCAAATGAACTTCAATCTAAAATGGCCGACTTCCTGCGATACTTGCACTATGACATTAATTTTAATTTCTGAGTGTCTTGGGAGCTCTACAAGTGTACAGGTCCTCTCCTTTTGCACATTTGAATTTGTATTTGTTTTTGCACTTCAACTGTTCCATATGCACTCATGCAACACATCCAAGGATTTGCATTATACTTTCATTACATTTTCAGTGTTTTAAAGCACCATTAATAATTATTTACAGATAAAGGCAATATCATACAGTTTTGTGTGAAAGATTTAAAAATATTTGCAACTTCCTACACAAGTGAGACTTCCAAATAGTTATCAGTCCAGTATGAACCCAACCAAAATTTAAAGAACTTTGAAATCTTACTTTCAGGAGATGATTTATTTTCATTTCCTGTTTAATAGTTAAGGATTAGCATGGACTTCCTGTAGGGTTGACAGTGCTGTTGATGTAATTATTGTGCCCCAAAACAATTAAATAATAACATCAAAAAGTTCGATACGTTGTTTTTGTTTTGTTTAATTTTTTCCTAAATATAATAATGTGTGAGAGATTGTGTCAGTGGCATTCATTAACTTGAAATACTTTGCAGGACGGCACTTTACGAAATTTAGTCCATTTACTTGTATTAGCTTGCCGGTAGATAAGCCACTTTCAATATGGCGGACGCTATTACGTGTCGCAACAAGAGGCCGACCCGCTCAAGCAATAACTTCCGGTTTCAAAAGCACTCTCGTCCAATCAGCGATCTCTCAGGTCTCCAACTGTGACATGCCCTTTCCATTTTATTAATGTTGTAGTGGTTTCGTCAATGTTGTAGTGCTTTTGTTAATGTTATAGTGCTTTTGTAATTTGTAATTGTGGTTCGTTAATGTAGTGTTATGCATGTCAGGCCCACCGTTGGAAAACCCAGTTTCCACGTCGATCTCTTTGTCATATGTGGACTAATACTGCCCCCAAGTGGGGAATTACTGAAATTGTTACAAAACAGTCTGCTGATGTACGACATACTTTATATTATTTGTAACCAAAATTACTGAATCTTTGTACTCTAACCCACAAAACACAATTAGTAAAAACAAAAAAACAGACAATATCTAACAATTTATATTTACAGAATTATCATATATTAACATAGCCTATATCCCACAGATGCATTGTTCTGTATTTAATGGGCTGCTTCGGATTTGTAAAAGGGTTTGGGAGAATTAATGTGTATCTGAACAGCTGAATTGATGCTTTGTCTGGTGTCTCATGCAGATATTAGCTGCCTAAGTCAAGCCCAACCGCTCATCCACGCACAAAAACTCTGGAGCAGGTCGGCAGATATAGCTGATGGATTAACCTAGGTTTGCAGTGGAGTATCAGATGTGGTGTGTAATATAGACTGTGCTATTTTTGGAATATATATAGTTGCTTAAGTATGAACAGTTACCTGCAAAAGTGGTGCAATACTTCTTGGTAAAGCTTTTTATTTCCAATCATATCTAATTATTGATTTGAAAGTATCAATGTTTTTTATTATCAGTAATTGTTAATTTATATGTGTTGTAATTGCATAAATAATATGAGGGTCATAATCATAAGGCTCAAGGCTGAAATGGGCGTTATTAAGAAAGGAAATCTTGTTGTCCATCACAAACATTGTCCAGTTAAATTTGGGAAGAAGGGCGGGTCTTTCTCTTAGTCCCGCCTATTTTAGCTCGTCTTGTATAGTCTCAGATTCGCGGTCATTTTCTTTTATTGTACGACTGAATCAGAGACGTAAGTATTTTATGGTATTATTTGAATAATAAGTTAATGTTTTTATTGCGTTTTGTCTTTATAGTTGTTATTGTCTATATATTTTGTGTTTTCTAGAAAATGGCAGAATGTTCTCCATTAAAACTTAAATTAAGCGACCCGGACCTCAAAGCGGTCCAAAATGCTGCCCAGCTGGCTTGTGTAAGTATATTAGTTGGTAACTAAGTTTAAAAAAGTATTGTGTTTGGAAATTTGTGTATGAGGTTGTGTAGTGTTAAGTAGTTCGAATGACGGTAATTCTTTTTGGATATGAAAACATACCTGTGAAGTTTTAGGTTAGAGAATTCCATAACGTTCGCCTCCAGTGGGTACAACTACCTACGTAAAATGGAGGGGGGAGGGAGGGCCGCCATTACACTACGGACAGGTGGACGTAAGTTCACGTAGTGGGATAAATGTAAGACTGGGGGGACAGAAGAAAGGAAGTAACGCGGCGTAAAGTCAGGGGATGAAGATGGAGGGGATGGGGGGCAATACAGGGAAATATTAATATTGGAGCATGGCTAGAAAGATGGGTAAAATAAACTGTGGTTCCCGGCTAATACGGGAGACTTTACAGCTAATTATTAAAAAGCTATAAAACATGGTATAGTCCAGAAAACTAAGTGCGGGGAAAGAAACATAACCTAAGTGCGGAGTGGATTCATGTGGGTATAAATGGTGCGATTTGATTGTCAGGCGCATGTGGTTTATATTGAACTTCTATGTGGATCACCTCGAGGATTGTCGTGGTGCGTTTCGTTTGGCGTTGTGCGATTTGAACTGTATTGAGCGGTTAATGCTTTGAGCGCGTCCGACACTTCAATGTAAACCTTACGACCAAGGCGCGTTTTGTGGGCATATGTTTCGAAGTTGAAGCAAACATGTCTTTGATATCAATGCAGCTTTAAATGTGTTTCATGTAAGACTAATTTCATTTGAAAGAAGTAGTTAAATTCTTTATTGATATTGCATAAAGATACAATTACAATATTTTGTTGAAGGCATTCATAAGTTCAAATTATGAAACTATTACATTCCTAAACATCAACACAATAAAGGTAATATAAATATTGATATCTAATAAATTATTTCAGTTTTGATAGAATTATGCTAAAAAAGTGAAGCAAAAGAGAAGACCTATCAACTGAGAAAGCAATAGTAAAATGATGAAATTGTTTCCACATAATTCAACAAAATTATTTTCTAGCAGCTTTGAGTAAACTTATTTTTCTTTTCTTATACACATAACAACTGCAGAGCCAGTTGTTATGTGTTTCATATGTGACTACTTTCTTAAAAAATTTCTTTATTTTCTGTGTCAAGTTTTAAGTTATCTTTAGATGTTTTCTTTGTTTTAAACTTTTCTTCACAAACTAAGCATGTGTGACATGAAGCATTTAGAGTGATGGAATAGTTTCCCTATTAGTTGTTTAATAGGATTTATTATTTATGGTCCTGTTAAGTATAGTATTAGTGTTTGTTGTAAAATGTGTTTAACAGTTAATTTATTTTTTTTTACAGTACCATTGCAGAGATCCCCTAGCTTCCCGCGAAGCGATCCAACGAAGCATGCATGAGGCTTTCCAGCTGAGCCTCGAAGCGCTAGAAAAAAAGGCCAGACAGCTGAAGGCTTCGGAAAAGAGGGTGCAGCATCTCCTCAATGAAGTTGAGCATGCCAACAAGAAATTGGTTGCTGCCCAACAAAAAATTGAAATATTGGAGGGCTGCACAGCATTTTATGTTGATGGTAGGTATATTTATAGTATATCATGCTGATTATAGGTTTTATTTTTGTTTTATATTTTAATCTTAATTAACATATGATATAATGGTATATCATGAGGTATTTGTAGTGTATACAGAAATTATTTTTTGTTTCTTCGATGTTTTATTTTTTTTTTTGTTTTTACAAATCCATTGAGAATAAAAGGAAAGATTCACTTTTGATAAAAGAAATGTAAAAAACTGTTAACTATCAAACTGAAAAATGAGCTTCACAAAATAATGACATTCACTCATTTAGATGTTAAATAATGATTGTATTAATATTTAGCCCCGTCTAGTGAGCATCTACTGGCTATCCCTTCATATTTGATCCTGGCAGAGATTTTAAAGCAGAAAATGTTGTGTAAGTGAGCATAGAGTTTTGCAGGAGCTTGAGAAGCAAGGTTTGAGTCCAAACACTACAAGTTTTAAGACGAAAGACATCAAGTCCTGCTCCACGTTCCTCCCACAGTCATGTTAATTGGGTTTTATAAAATTTTACTTTGGTATGTGTGTGCAAAAAGCAGACAGGTCGCAGGGTATCCTGTCTGATATTCTTTTTTTATGCTAAAATCTTTCAGAAAAAACCGATGCAACGACCCAGACACAGGACGAGGAGGAAGAAGTCTCAGAGATGAGTTGCATTGCTGAAGATTAATTTTTTTTTCTTTAAGTTCAGTGTTTTTGTATGTTTTTTTTCAAAATGGTTCTATTAAAATGGTTTTACTTTTCTGAATGGATTCATTTTACATTTTTGTAACATGATAAAACAAGATAACCCTTCTAGGGTAAAATGTAGTTTAATGTGAAGTTGAGTTAAAGTTTTAGGGAAGGTCCAAGTGGGATATTAACAGACTAAAAGTAAGTTTGGTATAAATGTTGATGTCACACAACTGTGTTATGGTTTTGACAGAGCTTAGATGGAAGGGAAGATTTTATTTATTTTGTTGGTTTCTATTTTTATTGAGCAACATGGATGGTGGTTAAAGTATGGTATGGACAACCCAAAGAACCAACACCAGAACCGGTTGATTAAGGAGCTGAAGGAGGGAGAGACAGGGAGCAGCAACATCTGCAGCAGGTGGGATAGTGAGAAGTGAGACGCAAAGGATACTTTGAAGATGACTTGTACACACACTGGCCAGTGCAACAAAGATTCTGGAAAAATGGAGTATTTCTAATTTATTTCTATTTCCTTCTAATTTAATCTTTATTAAATTAGATAAATTTATTAGTTGAAATAACTAATAAAATGGAGTGATCAGAATTAATTTAGTAAAATATAAACGCTGTGCTTTTTTCTACAAGTAAATAGTCACATCAAAAAGTTAGAAATGTCTAGTTTCTTACAGCATAGTTAAACAAAGTTAGAGATGTTATCTTTACTGCTTTTTTCCCCCAATTCCCAAATATATTGGGGTGTGTGACAGACTGTGTGAATGACAGGCATTAACTTATAATACTTTTTATAACAATGTTTTATGAACTTTGGTACATTTACTTGTATTAGATACACCACATTCAATTTTGGGGATGGTGTGACTTATTGCAGCAACTAGTCAAAATTTGTTTTAAGATATCTCCAAATGAATTAGCGATATTTTTAATTAGATGGCTTATCCATTTAAGATATCTTAAAATAATTACGTTCAGATATGTTAAATTATGATAATAGATATGTGTCCCGTTAAATAACAGATGAAGTGACATCATTTGAGATATTTTGAGAGTAACTTTCACTTGTCAAAATGTAATGTAAGATGTCATAAATAAACAAGTTCCAAAGTAATGGATTTGGATGGATGGTTAGGAAATGGATTAAAATGTATGGATTAGAGGACAAGGAAATAGCTCATTTTAATCCAATTAGCGTTATTCCTCCATGGTTAATACCAGAGGTTAATGTAGATTTGAAAATTAATACAATGAAAAATGATTGGAATTTAAATGAAATAGGGATCAAGACTGATATTTATTTAAGAAATACATATAACAATTATCTTAAAATTTATACAGATGGATCTAAGAATCTAAAAGGATATGTGGGAATAGGAATATATATATCAGAGTTTAAAAAATGTATTTCTAAAAGAATATCAGATCATTTGTCGGTTTTTACAGCAGAAATGGTGGCAGTTATATTAAGCTTGCAATGGGTTGAGGAGGTCCGACCAGACAGGGTGGTGGTGTGCACAGATTCCAAAGCTGTAGTAGAAAGTATTAAGGGAGAAGGAAACGATAGAAAAGATTTTATATTAGAAATTCATCATATTTTATTTAGATTATATAGGGGTGGCATTGATGTTTGGTTTTGTTGGGTGCCAGCACATGAAGGAGTAAAAGGCAATGAAAAGGCAGATAAATTAGCTAAAAGGGCTTTAGAGGGGGAAATAACAATTTCAATTCCTTTTGGAAAAGGGGAAGGGAAATCACTTATTAAAAGTAAAGAAATGGAGAAATGGCAAGAAATGTGGAATGAAGATAAGAAAGGAAGAAGATTATATGAAGTACAAAAGTCAGTTTGAATTCGAAGCATTAATGAAAGAAACAGAAGAGAAGAAATAATAATTAGTAGATTAAGAGTAGGTCATACCTACTTAAATGACATGCTTTATACAATAGGGAGGAAAAATAATGATAAATGTGAGAGATGTGGAGAGAAAGAAAATGTAGAACACATATTGATGAACTGTAAGTCAAATGAACTCGAAAGGGAAGAATTAAAGAGAATAGTTAGAAATATGGGGCATGAATGGAATCTTAAAGGTATATTAGGAAATGAAGGAAACATAACAGATATTCACAAATTAAGGAAAGCATTGTTTATTTATCTTAAGAATACAAAATTAAAAAATAGAATTTAATAGATGTGAAGTAATGTTTCTACACACTCATGTACAGTAGGTGGCGGTATGCACCTTAAAGTTGCTTGTGATCCGCCATAATAGAAAAGAAGAAGAAGAAGAAGAAGAATCTGATTGGTTGGTAAACCTCTCTAGCCTTCTGCACGCTGATTTTTGAATTAGTCTTTTACAGACCCCGATTTAGTGAAGTTCTCAGTGAGAGTTTCATAAAATCCTCGCCAGTTTCAAACAGGAGTCTTTCTGATTGCTTTGAAGCTTTTTCCGTCGAGGTAAGATTTTGCATATTTTAATAAAGATGTGATGAATGTCAGTTTGTTAAAATACAGCGCTGTACATAATATAAACTATTGCATGCACTTCAGTAATATCCGCTACTGATGTTAATAAATATAAGCCTAGAACCGTTGCTAATCGTCGGTTACGTGGGGCTTGAGCAAAGTTGTTGACTTGTCAAGATCTGTGTCGGCAGCGCGCTGCAGCCAAAGAGGCGCGTTAAAATGTCAAGTTTCTAATTTTAATCAAGAGTTAAGTATTTTTTATATATATAAATAGCTTTTTTCCCTCATTCTGAATCGTTTCTGTACTCTCTGTGGGGCCTGTAGTGCTTCATAGAGATTCAGGCTGTCTCTCCGTCCTCGTGCTGTTAGCACGTGCTCGTAGCTCGTGCTCGTAGCTCGTGCTCGTAGCTCGTGCTCGTAGCTCGTGCTCGTAGCTCGTGCTCGTAGCTCGTGCTCGTAGCTCGTGCTCGTAGCTCGTGCTCGTAGCTCGTGCTCGTAGCTGCTATGTTTTACGGCTGTTTGATTTTTACAAAATCTCTAAATTAAAAGAAGACGGAGAGTATATAGTTGTGTTTAATGTTATTTTCCTCAATTAGAAAAAGGCACACCTAAAAGACAACAGCTGCTTATTCACTTATAATCACAGATTTCATTAGTGCTTATACAGTGAACCCGCTAGTGATGTGTCGGTCGCGAACGATCCGGCTCTAAGAGCCGGCTCTTTGAAGTGAACGATTGGAACCGGCTCCACAATGGGAGCCGTTTTAGGATCCTATTTGGGAGCCGGGTTTTTTTCTACAGTATATCGCTGTCTCTCCGCCTCCCTGTCATTGTGCTTGTGCTCTGCAAGTGCCAGAGCCGATCGTTTCCCCCCCCCCCCTCCGTCTTTGTGTTTTTTTTTGTCCTGCCGTGCCTGGCTGTGTCACAGTTCATTGTGTACTGCGTCCTGATTTGCTAAACAGTCTCCGCGCTTCTTCTCTACCTGTGCGCCAATAACGTTACAGTATTTAAATATACGTAATACAGCTTGGCAAATTATTATGAATGTTTTAGCCCAGAAGAAAAAAAAGAGCGACAACTATTGATAAGTATGTTCTTCTATCGAAAAAACACACCTGCACCACAGACTTCAGAAGAAAAGGACACTAGAGAGCGGATTCAACTCGCAGCGTCACAGTCAGAGGCACAGTGAAATACGCGAGTCACAATTTGTACTACTGTACTTTGTATTGATGATTAAAATTATTATTTTACTGTAGTTATTTTTAAGAAAGCGTTATATTTGTTGTAAAATGGGCCTGAAAACAGGTTTTGTTTGTTGGTTTCAATGTAGGGTCTTTAATTATGCTAAATAATAATTTATAAAAAATAAAGGTAACTACTCCACGGATTTCGCATATCATGGGTTCTTTTCACAATGCAACAACTGTGAAAAACGATGGTTCACTGTATATTATGTATATATATATATATATATATATATATATATATAACACATTTTATTTGTAAAGTGCCTTTTAGCAACAAGGCATTTGAAAGTGTTTTGCATCATTAAAACACAAAATTGCAATGTAATAGTACACACAGTCAACACATTACATTTTGCACATCAGATTACTGATTAATATTTTATGATTAAGCCTGGTCGCAGGTTTTAGTTATAATTACTGAAGCTGTGCATTGAGTCTTGATTGTATGTATGTATATATATAACTGTTTAATATTTATATTGTTGTAATTATCTATATTCATAGTACTGAATTATTTCATGTCAAAATGTAGATGCCTCGAGGAAAGTCCCATCGTCGATCGGAAGCTGCAAAAAGGAGAGTAGAGGCAGTCCGGCTCGAACGAGTTGGGATACCCAAGGCCTCCAGCGACTTTGAACCACGTCAGTATTAAATTTAATTACATTTCTTTAAATTTTATGTCATATTTCTATGTCAAATGAAATATCCAGAGTGCATAGTGCATATTTCTTTAAATAATTTGTATTTCTTTTTGGATTTTTGTTATTTTTTAGAGCGTGGCACAGGCGTGCGGCACGCTGTGCGAAAATGGCCAGTTAGTGAAGTGACTAATCACTGTCACAAGCTGGTCGTTCCAGAGGGATTGCCCAATAAGAAAGTAAGTAAAATGAGCAATGATTTCAAATAGAATATGTAGGCATAAATCTTATCTTGCTGTGTTTTTTCTATTTTAGTTTGTTCTTCTGATTGGTGCGTCCCACTTGCGCTCTTTTGTGGACGGCATTGTTGAGATGGCAAGTGGCTGCTTGCAGTTTGGATTTATTTCGACTCCCGGTGCTGACGCAGCTGACCTGCGTCTCGAGGTGTTGAATGCCGTCGTACCTCGAGAGCCTGACGCTGTCTGCGTCATGGCTCCATCAAACAACCTTACGGCCAGTCGTCACCCAGAAGAAGCCGGACAGGAATTTGAGCGGTACCTATTGGCTGTCTGTTCTCGTTGGCCTAAGGTAATAACAATGGTTGATTTAAAGTGGTTCTTCATGCTGGTTCACAGAGTGCTGCCCTGCATGTTTTAGGTATTTGCCTTCAGAGACACATCTAAAGCATGCAGAACAATGGTCACTGAGGACTGGGATGGAGAAACACATAAATATCAATTTCTTAATAGGTTCATGGGCAATATAAATGTCTAAATATGTTATTTTTGTAGGTTTTTTGTACCGGCTTCGTCCCCCGCCTGACTGAGTCCAGAGAGAAGCAGGAGTGGTTCCAGCAGGAATTCCACCGCAGGTCGGCAAAGCTAGGTACGTATTAAAATATTTCTCATTATGTTCTTTTTTTGGTGAATGTTTGAAAATTTCTTTTCATTTTATCATGATGTTTTTAGGGATTCGGTACTATCCAATCGCTGACAACTTTCCTCTGGGCCGTCGCCATCTGTGGTGTCCTGATGGCGTGAGTAAATGTTAATTTTAAACACAGTGAGGAAAAATTTTGAATTTATATGAAATATTAATTTTATCTCTAATGATTACTGTTAATATGTGCAGATCCACTTGAGCGATGACCACGGGATGCATATCCTCAAAGAACTGATTTGGATGTTTTCCTATCAGTTCCTGGAGTTGTCAGCACCAAAGCCACTGGTGCAAAGTCCGGCAACTCCTCCTTACAAACCGAGGTTTGCGCCCCGTGTGGTGGTTAAGGGACAGGAACGTTCTCGTCCTTCTTCTCCTCTCCCTACCGAATGGACGCTCGTGAGATCCGGCAGGAAGGTATGAGTTTTTTATTTTTGCTTGCAGTGGAAGAAAGATGTTTGTTTAACTATTGCTAGTCATCCCAAAAATCTTATATGTCATCTACCTTTGCAGAGGAACCTCTCGGGAGAATCCGACTGTTTGTCTGATTCACCCAAGAAAAGAGTGGTTCATCACCAGGTGCGTGAAGCTTGCAGCTCTGTATAAGATGTAATTTTCAATGTCACTGGTATCTTAATAATTAATATGTTGGTCTTATAGCGGGACGACACTCCTGTGGCTTTATCGGAGTGTGCCATCCCGTCCAATCCTGTCCGTTTCTCACCCGCTATCTTGGTGGCCATGGAAACAGTCTCTCCATCGGCCGTTCCAGATGTTCGCACAGGCACCGAGGTAATTAGCAGAATGCTGCAACTATTAACAGTGTCATTATTTGCTTTTATATATAACATGAATCTGCAATGTTGTTTGCGATATTACAGACAAAGCCTGTGGAACATCAAAAAAAACCAGCTGTCTCAAAGTCTAGGCGCACGAGACAGAAAGTTTGTAAAAGCATAACCTAATTAATTATTTTTAGTTCAGATGATTTTATGTTATTTAACTGTTCTTTTCTTCGTTTCTCCTTTAGGTTTCTCCTGTATCTTGTGTAACTCCTGCTACTAACACTGTAAGTGTTTTGCACATTAAAGTTAAAAGTGTAATGAATGTTGAACAGTGTCAAGTGTTTTATTGAAAACATTTGACATTGTATCTTTGTTGATCTTGTGCAAAATCAGCTTATTGTTATGTTTTTGTGTCATTTATTTGTAGGTTGTGCTTAAGCTGCCCAGGTTGCTGGTGTCTGATGCTCGTCCTGCTTGTCCTCCTGTGGCGTCTGACTCTCCTGCTTCGGGACCTGCCTGTCGCTTGGAGGTTCCTTCTGGCCAGGGGGTAATGTCTCCTTCAGTGTGTATTAATAAAAAATGTTGTCTGAGTGTTGTTCCTTTCATTCTACAATTTTCATAACAGAAATCAGATTTTCTCTTCCAAATTATTGTCATTGGCTTATGTAATAAATCTGTTGTGCATAAAAAGGAATCAATTTGCAGTCAGGAGAGATTGAAACGTTAAATGTAGATATTTTTCAAGGTCTCCCTTCTGAAGCTGCTATGCCCAACCCCAGATAAGCGGAAGAGGATGGATGGATGTCTTTTTCAGGGACATATTGGACTAAAAGTAACAATTGAGGCTCAAGCAATTAATTAGATTGCTCACAATGAATCAATTTCTGAAGTAATTAACTAATTTAGTAATCATGAACTGGACTATTTTGGGTCAAAAAAGGCCATTTGCTATAAAGTCAAAAGATTTAAAAGAGTAATTTAGGAGAAATTGTATTGAAAACATTTTTTCCATTTAAAATTAAACAATAATTTCTCTGTAAGCTTTGTAATATACTTTATAATAACGTTTTGGGAAGAGAATGGGACTGTGTGATTTACTACAGCAGAGTTAGACTGAGGGCAATTTCACGTTTCCTGTAACATTTGTAGGTAACCATTAGACTGCGCTAAAACCCATCCATATTATTGTGGAATTTCACTACAATAGTCTTAAATAATTTCTTATTTGGTTTACATATATATTGTATAAAACAGACTGGAATGAAACATTAGCACAATGTGGATATTTTCTTTTTTTAATTTGATTGAAATAATTGTTAGTTGCAATTATGCTAATGATAGTATATTTAAGGAAAAGTCATTACCAAATGAGGATGTACAAATGTCATGGTTTTCATATTTTCACTCTAGACGACTGAGGACGTGGCCGACTTCCAGCGCACGCAAACATCACCCAAAGGTCAGGCTGTTAACCCCGTTCCTTGCAGGTGTTCAACGGGGCTGCCACCGTCTCTTGTTGCAGGGACATTTTTTGGTACTAATCACTCTAGCTCTGATACCATAATGTCATGTAGTGTTGTAGCAGCAATAAAACACCACATTTCTCCCGTCTGTACCTGGAAGACGTCAGATGTAGATGAAGTCGGTGTAGAAGGTCGGAAGTTGGCGGAATATGTTGCTCGAGAGAGACCAAACAGAGGTCCAAAGCCGGAGTTGTGCAAGCTGGTTGAAGATCTGACTATTTTTGGTCGAAAGTGGAAAGTAGTAACTGGAAACATTGTGTTTGGGACACTTGGTTTTGAGCAGGAAGAGGAACTGTATGAAATATTAAATAAGTACTTGTTGAGAGATGGAATGTGTATCTTTAGTCTTCATGGTGCAACTAGCTTGATAATCCAGCATGGAGACTACTTTGTCGTCGTGGACTTTGGAACACGGAATTCACAGGGGTTGGCATCTCAGTTCGGTACGTCGGTAGTCGTGTTTAACACGTGTTTAAATGATTTAATGATTCACCTTCTTAACCTCAGGGAATCATTAAATGCGACCGAGTACGGAATCTTTGCTATTTCTGTACAAGAGATGTACAGTAATGTGGAGACATGTGCAGCAGTTACTGCTGACAGACAGGCTACAGATGCATGCCATAGTGCAAGTAGCCATGTCGCATCACTCAGTGGATCGTTTCATCAGGGTGATGTTCAGTTTAAATATGCCGGGGTTCAGTGTACAGCCATAAGTGCTGTTGCTTTAACAAAGCACACACTGGACAGCGTTTTTTCATGGAATGCTGACATATTGGATGATGTAGTTGTTTTGGGTGATCAGCTATATACATTTTTGCGTGACAACAATTTAATCAGTGGTGGAAGTCAGCTTCTCTCTGTTCCAGACTTGCCTAAAAAGATGCATGTTGATGGGCAAAGTTTTGAGTATGCTTATGGGGACTATGTTGCTGGAGCTATTGATACACTGGATCCAGATCTTCTTGAATCAGGTGTGCACACTAGTCTTTGGGATGGACTCAGTAAGATGTGTGCAAAATATGAAACCAGCTTTATTACAATAAGTGGCAGTACTTGTGCCCTTATTAGTTCTAATGGACGTTATGCTGTTGTGGACTCTCATGCACGTAACACCGACGGCATGGTACATGCAACTGGAAAGAGTGTTGTCCTTTACTTCAACACTCTTGATGATGTTTTTGTGTACATTGAAAGGTTTTCTGGTCAACTGAATGTCACTCCCAAATTATTTGAGATCAGTGGAGTTGATATTGTTCAGACAGGCTCAAGTAAAATTGCATCTGAACATGTAGCTACTGTTCCAGGGAGCAGCAGTGGTGTTTTTGATCACACCTTTACAGGTGTTGACATGCAGGACGATTCTTGTGGAGAACATTCATCCCAACTTGACATGTCAGACATGGATGATGATGTAGTTGTTACTGGTGTCCAAAGTAATGTATTGTATTTTAACCCTGTCTCTGAAGAGATTGCGCGGTCACTGTGTGGAAAGTTGAATGTGGAGTATCAACGGGCAAATTCTGTATCTTGTGTGGTCGGGGAACTGGGTGTGCCATGTCTGACGGAAAAAATTGTTGGAGATGGAAACTGCTTTTTTAGAGCACTTAGTCAAGCCATCAGTGGCACCCAGAAAAATCATCGCAAAATTAGGCTTGCTGTTGTTAAACAGTTACAAAGGAATTCTCACACATATGATAGTATTTTAAGAAGTGAGTATTCCTCCATATCACAATATATTGCTGTTTCAAGGATGCAATATGTTGGCAGTTGGGCAACTGAAGTAGAAATTAAGGCTTCAGCTGATTATTTTGGTGTTAACATTTTCACATTTTGTGACGATAAATGGCTTGAATACAGTTCTTTGAGTAGTGTGTCCAATCATGCTCTTTATTTGCAAAATATTAGCGGTAATCATTATGAGACGGTTACTTGTGTGAAGCAGCCTCGGTCACAAACATGTTATGGTTATTGCATGAATAGTGATCTTTCTGGGGAATATAAAACTCGGCAAGTTACAGCAGAACAAAATATTGCGCGTATAAAGACGGTAAAAACAGAGACTTCCATTGAAGACGAGTGCGTGGGCATTTTACAAGATAACCAAAATACTTCCCTATTTACTCCCATCTCTGAAGTTACTGCTAAAACTCTGTGTAACAATTTAAAAATAGATTTTGAAGAACATAATTTTCAAAAAGTAATATTGCGTGGGCCTTTGGGACATGTGTGTAAGACTAAAAATATTATAAATGACGGTAACAGTTTTTTCAGAGCTGTAGCCTATGCACTTACTGGTTCTGAGAAAAATCACCGTAAAATTAGACTCGCTGTTATTTCACACATGACCAAAAATACGAAAGAATGCGGAACATTTTTGGAAAAAGATTTTACTTCTGTGACAGAATATGTTAACCAGTCACAGATGAAGTACGTCGGTCACTGTGCTACAGAAATTGAGTTTAAATCTGCCGCCAATATGTTAGGACTGGATATATATGTATTTAACGGTACACAGTGGACCAAATATAATTCAAATAGTCATTTGACCAATGAAGCAATATATTTGCAGAACTGTGATGAGCATTTTGACGTTGTTATTTGTGCAAAGCAAGGTGATAAAGACTTTTGCTTTGGACTTTGTGAAGAAAATGTTTCGTTAAAGAAACAACACATTCGTACAAGATCTCCACAAGTTCAGAAAAATGCAGAGCAAACTGTTTTAAGCGGTAAAGCAAATGACAGTTTTTCTTTGTATTTAAGACAAAAAAAGAATCAGAGATATACCACTAAATATAGAACTAAAATAGTATATAGGCAAAAAATTAAATTTAATAAAAGAAATACATATAAGAAAAATTTCCTATACAGGGAACAAAAAAAACATTGGAGGACAAATAAATATTGTGAAGATCAGACTTACCAAAGAAACCTTAGGCAAATGAGCATTGCGAAATATCAAGAAAACAAATCTCACCAAGAAAAACTTAAGCACATGAGCATTGCGAAATATCAAGAAAACAAATCTCACCGAGAAAAAGTTAAGCGCATGAGCATTGCGAAATATCAAGAAAACAAATCACACCGAGAAAACCTTAAGCGCATGAGCATTGCGAAATATCAAGAAAACAAATCACACCGAGAAAACGTTAAACACTTAAGTAGAAAGCAATACCTTAATCCACAACATAAGAGCCACATAATATCAAATGTAGAGTTAAAAAGACGGGAGATTAAAATAAAGTCAAAGGACTTTGACTTTGTTGTTGCGCAATTTGTGGACAAAGTAAAAGAGGGGCCCAATTTTGTGTGTTGTGTGTGCTTTCGGTTGTTATTCAAACATCAGGTGTTGAATTGTTGCAAAGATTCATACAGGAAAACTAAAGAAATGTCGTTAATTGCAGATAAATGTATAAGTGATGATTATGTGCATATTTGTAAGGATGCATGCATTTCACCATGCAATCTCAAAACCTGTCGAAATAAGTTGTATATTTGTTACTGTTGTCATCACAAAATTAGCAAAGGTCAAATGCCCCCAGAAAGTTCATGCAATAATTTGACTGTTGATGACATCCCACCTCAGTTGACATGCTTGAATACTTTGGAGCAACATTTAATAGCTTTACATATACCATTTATGAAAATGTTGGCTTTGCCCAAAGGTGGACAAAATGGAGTGCATGGTCCCGTTACTTGCGTCCCTGCAAATGTTGCTGAAACCTGCAGTATGCTACCGCGTAGTACTATGGAAGGGTCTTTGTTACCTGTTAAGTTAAAGCGTAAATTGACATACAAAGGTCATTATGATTATCAGTATGTTGACTCAATGCATGTCCAGGAAGCTCTTTGGTACTTGAAACATTGTAACTTTCATTATAAAAATGTAGAGTTCAATGAATCTTGGATCAATGAGTTTTCTGAGGAAGATAATAATTCTGTTTTAAACAATAATAATGTTAATGAAGAAAATGAGGACATGTCCATAGATGAAAATGATGATGACCTTTTACATGACAGGCAGCAACACTGCATGTTCCAGGACACTTGTCTTATGCCGGTAGATATAGGACAAGAAGCGTTGGATCTTTATGTTGACAATGTGTTGAATGTAGCACCGGGGGAAAATAATAACCCTATAAAACTGCTTTCTGATTGTACTAACGAAGCAAAATGTTTCCCTGTATTGTTCCCATCGGGTTTTAACACATACCATGAAAAGCGGCAGTATCGTTTGACTTTGAGTCGTTATTTTAATAACAGACTTCTTCATGCTGATGGTAGATTTGCACGTAATGTGGAATATATTTTCTTTGCGCAGTACATGTCGGAACTGGAGCAGGTTGTGTCTAAAGTGTCAATAGCTTTACGTAAAGGTACAAGTCGTACACCTCAAAATATGAGTGAGGTTTTAAGAGATGAACAGTCCATAAGTAAGTTGTTGGAGTTTGATGATGGCTATCGTTTCTTGAAACCTATTCGAGGCACACCAGCTTTCTGGCAGACGGCTCAACGCGACTTGCTAGCTTGTGTGAGAATGTTGGGGAAGCCCACATGGTTTGCTTCGTTTTCGTCTGCAGATATGAGATGGACTAATCTGCTTTATAGCATCTTAAAGCAGGAAGGGCGAACGCAGACTTTAGAACAGTTGCAATGGGCAGAGAAGTGTGAATTGTTGCGTCGAAACCCTGTTACTGCTGCTAGAATGTTTGACTTTAGATGGCATGTTTTTGTAAGAGAAGTCCTCATGTCTCCTGCTAATCCTATTGGAAAAATCGAAGACTACTATTATCGTGTAGAATTCCAGCAGCGTGGCTCTCCTCATTGCCATTGCCTTTTTTGGATTTTGGGTGCTCCAATTTTGGACAAAAACACAGATGAAGATGTTATTGCATTTATTGATAAGTATGTGACATGTGAAATTCCATCCGAAGAAGATGCGTTGTCTGAAGTAGTTACATCTGTACAACAGCATTCAAAACGACATTCAAAAACTTGTAAAAAGAAAAAAACTGTTTGTCGTTTTAATTTCCCTCGGCCTGTCTCTTGTCGCACTTTTATATGTCGTGGTGAAAAATATCAAGATCCGGTCAAGACTTGTAAATGCAATTTGGATAAAACTGATGGTAGTGCAGATTGTGAATGTCTTGATAAGAATAAGACTCGTCCGGAACAAATGGACAGTGATGTAGCAAGCAATATTTTAACAAAGATAAAGAATGCCATTTCAGGTGAGAACTGTCCGTATAATACTGTGGAAGAAATGTTTGAAGGCTTGTGCATGAATCAATATGTATTTGAAACAGCATATAAACGATTTAGTAGGAATACACATGTGGTGTTAAAAAGGCAAATTAATGAAATTTGGATTAATCAATATAGTAGACCACTGTTAAAAGCTTGGGATGCAAATATTGATATCCAGTATTGTGTTGATGCATATGCATGTTGTGTTTATATTGTATCTTATATGTCAAAAAGTGAACGTGAAATTGGTCTTCTTCTAGGAAATGCACAAAGAGAAGCAGCGAAAGAAGGTAATGTTAGTGCTAAAGAGGCTTTAAAGAGACTTGGTAGTGTCTATTTGCATAATCGTGATGTTTGTGCTCAGGAAGCAGTGTATAGACTCACCAACATGCATTTAAAGGAGTGTTCTCGGAAAGTTGTTTTTATTCCAACTGGGGATAATATTGTGAAAATGAGTTTACCCATTTCTGTTTTGAAACAAAAAGCTACATTACAGGATCTTACCCCAGAAGACATGTGGATGACTGGTATAGTTGACCGCTATAAGAACAGGCCAAATGATGATGCGTTTCCTGATATGTGCCTGGCTAAGTTTGCTTCAGAGTATCGCGTTTTGTCCAAAAATGAGAAGTGTAGAAATCCAGTAAAACTGAATAAGAATTTCGGATTTGTTGTGAAAAGAACTCGGACAAAACCAGCAGTTGTTCGTTATGCGCGTTTCTCTGAAACAAAAGAGCCAGAAAGGTTTTATCAAAGCATAATGCAGCTATTTCTGCCTTATCGCTTTGATAGTGAACTGAAACCTGCACATTGTGAAACCTTTGGTGACTTTTATCAAACTGGTGTGATTAGTTTTGTTGATGGAACAAGGCATTCAGTAAAGTCTGTTGTAGATTTAAATAGGAGTGAATTTGAGGTGGAATCTGATCATTTTGAGGCTGTGGACAATGTTACCGGTGATGTAATGCTGGAAGATGCATGGGCTGAATTGTGTCCTGAGGTTGAATTGGAACGATTGGAGTGTGTGGAATTACAAAGAGAAAGACAAATAGAAAACAGTGACCAGGAACAAATCCCTGATTTAAGTTTGCAGTGTAAAGAATTTTCAGTATTTGAGAAAAGAAAAACTACTAGAACTGAAGGCCTTGCATTAATTAGATCTTTGAATGAAAAACAGTTCTCTGTTTTTTATCAAATCAGGCAGTGGTCTCTAGCCAAAGTTAATGGAAAAAATCCTGAACCACTGCATATTTTTATTACAGGTGGTGCTGGCACAGGAAAAAGTCATTTAATCAAGGCAATTGAATATGAATCCAAAAGGTTATTGTCCACTGTGTGTCAGTCTCCTGACAACACATGCGTGTTACTGACAGCTCCCACCGGCATTGCCGCATATAATTTAGAAGCAACAACAATCCACACCACATTTTCTATTGGAAAGGATGTACGCCTACCGTATACTCCTTTGAGTGAAGAGAAATTAAATTCGTTGCGTGTCAAATATTGTGATCTCCAGCTTCTTATTATAGATGAAATATCGATGGTTGATCACAATCTCTTATCGTATGTTCATGGTCGATTGCGTCAGATAAAACAAACCGTAAAATCATATGGGAATATTAGTATAATTGTAGTGGGTGACATGTACCAGCTTCCACCGGTGAAAGGTAAACCACTTTATTCTGATGGTGTTGCCACAAATATATGGTCAGATTTATTTAAAATTGTAGAGTTAACTGAAATAGTTAGACAAAAAGATGCTGTGTTTTCTCAACTGCTAAACAGGATGAGAACTCGCTCCAAAGGCACACCAATATTGGCTGATGATTTACAGATTTTAAAACGTTGTGAAACAGGTGAGGTTAGCTCAGCCTTGCACATATTCGCAACCAATAAACAAGTAAATGAGCACAATATTCAACGATTATATGAGACTTGTCCTGAATTTGTTAGCATTGGGGCACAGGACTATGTCAATGATAAGAAAACAGGAAAATTGAGGTTGTTGGAAGGACATCATGCGAAAGCTTCGAATACTTGCTTATCGGAAGTCTTGTTATTGGGTAAAGGAGCGCGTGTTATGTTGTGTAAAAATGTGGACGTTAGCGACGGTTTGGTTAACGGTGTTTGTGGTACTGTTACAGAAATATTAATACCAGAAAAGGACAAGTTTCCTAACGTGGTATATGTTAAATTTGATAATGAACGTGTAGGCATGCAGAAGAGGAAGAGCTGCCACTATGCATCATCAGATTTGGCTGGATCCACAGCCATTGGACCTGAGGAGGAGAGAGCCACCGTTAAAGGTGGCATGCGGCGACAATTTCCACTCAGGTTGGCATGGGCATGTACAGTACACAAAGTTCAAGGACTAACTGTTGACGAAGCTGTTGTTTCTTTTCGTAAAATATTTGCACCAGGACAAGCTTATGTCGCGATAAGTCGTGTACGAAATATTTTAGGATTGACGATTCAAGATTTTGATGAAAAAAGGATTTATTGTAAGGACGACATTTTGGTTTCTCTTGAGAGTATGACACCTCTTTTAAGTGGATCAATTCAATTTGATCGATTTAACACATCTGTTTTTACTGTATTCCTAATGAACGTGCAAAGTTTGAATCGGCATGTAAAAGATTTGGCCTGTTATACAGAACATTGGAAACCAAAATGCATAGCTATTACAGAAACATGGGTGTCTTCAACCCACACGGATACAGTAAAGATAGATGGTTACAGCTTCACTAACCGTCCACGATGTTTGTCATATACTAGCAGGCATCCGGAACTGATTGCATTGGAAGACCAACAACATGGTGGTGTTGGCATCTATTGTGCAGACGATGTAGAATTTGAAATCCTACAGCAACCAGAGCTGAATTTGGAGTGTTTAGTGTATCGGTTTTGTAGTTTTAACATGGTGCTTGGGGTAATTTACCGACCGCCACTATACCCTCTGTCACTATTTAAAAATAATTTAGGTCAGTTACTTGATTGGCTTGAGAAACAAAGTGACACTATTGCACTAATTGGAGATTTTAATGACGATATTTTGAAGTCATCAATTATCACAAAATTTGTTTGTGATAAAGGATACCTCCAAATGGTTGTAGAAGCAACCACTGAAAAAGATACTTTGATAGATCATGTTTATGTTAAATCAAAGACATATAAAGTAGAGGCAGTAGTTGTGCCTACATATTTTAGTGATCATGAGGGTATAATGTGTGGTTTTAGCTTGTAATCATTTTAGTAATCATGAGGGTGTAATGTGTGGTTTTAAGCTGTTGCAATCATGTGACATTATGAACATTAAAAAAAGGTTTTGCTTTCTTCATCAAAATTAATTGAAATCTTTAAGACATGAAATTTTTTTATTATAAAATAAGAATAAAATCACTTTATAGTGTAAACATTACTATTCCAATTTAATCAAAAGTATCTTAGTAGCTGTTATTTCAGCTTTATGTGAAAAGTTAACAAAACCTTTTTAGTTGTTTAAAGTTCATTGATATTTAGTCATGTATTTAGGGGTTTCGTTTCTTGCATTAAGACAGCTTTTATGAAAGTTTGATAGTTAAATTGGTGAATACACACCCAAAAGTAATAATGTAAAAGTAACACTTTAGCAATTGGAATATTATTTATTTGTATTCATGTTATCTAGTTTCCCTTTGGGATCAATAACGTATTTTTGAATTTGAATAATGATTAAAATGTATGTTGTTAAAACTTTGAAGCTGTTCTTGATGCAGGTTTTGCTTTACCTAGTCGCATAGCACAAAAAAAGCAAAGGCAGTCGTTTTGGAACTCCACATGTTGGGCAAGGTTCAAGTCCTTGGACTGCCGATTGTGCTGGCAATTAAAGGTAAAAGCTTAGAAGCATTAAACCTCCGGTAGTGGTAACATTTTAAAGTTACTATGATTATGAACTCAATCTATGCATAGCAGTATTATGATTCTTGTTGTTGCATGAGCTCACACAAGCTCATGCAACACACATGCATGAGCTTGTGTGTTGCATGTGGATTGCTCCGTAGCCCAGCATTAAGGGTTGGGCTACGGATTTTGCTTTTCTCTCTCTTTGTGCTCCTCTCATTTTGCAGGTGTTGCTGATCCGTTGATTTGGAGCACAGAGTATTTGAACCTGGCTCTCTCCACCTTCTGGGTCGCCTTCGGCATCCACTCTGCCTTCTTGATGCTTGTGGGGTTTTGTTGCCAGGCCTCAGCTCCTCCACTTTTGCACATTTGAGTTTGTCTTTGTTTTTGCACTTCAACTGTTCCATATGCACTCATACAACACATCCAAGCATTAGCATTACATCACTGATACTGACATCCACAATCCATTGTTGTTTTTGTTAATAAATATTCCTTTTCATGTACTTTTACCACTGCATGGTCTCCTGTTTTCTTATGACTTTTAGCCAGTCATAACAGACTGAAAGTGCTGTGATATAGCATTTATATTTCTCACAGAAATTTAGTAGTTTTAACATGAATTAATTGAAAAAACATTTGAGCAAGATTTTTATGTAAAATCATACAAAGTTGCAATGTAGTGTCCAATTCTGGATTTATTCTGTCATGTTTAACTTGCTATTAACATTATTATTATTATTAGTAGTAGTAGTAGTGTTGTAATCACTTATGAAATAGGTGAAGTATAAATCATAAAAAAAACAATAGTTTGTATGACGTGGGTTTTCTTGTTGTAGAACCCTGAAACATGCAGAAAAGCGGCAGTCATGATTGCATTACAGAAATAATGAAACTATTTCAGTAATTCGGCACCAGAGGGCAGCATTGCATTGATCTCTGTCATTCGTAAGGCAATGCTGCCCTCTGGTGTCGAATTACTGAAATAGTTTCTGTGATTCGACACCAGAGGGGAGCATAGCATTGATCTCTGTCATTTATAGGGCAATGATGCCTTCTGGTGTCAGAATAATGAAATATTTTGTAAACAGAGACTTAGCTATTGAACATTGATGTTTCATGGCAAATAGTCAATTTTGACACTTAGCCATGCCCACATGCTTTGATGTACAAGAAATCCTTTGATAACCTTTCACCTTTTATGCCTCAAGGCTGTGCTCAGTGATTCTCAAGTCTGTATTTGCAAAACTGTAGCAGTAGTTCGATCAGATGCGATGTCTATAAAAAAAATGACAGATTTCCTCCAAAATGGCCAACTTCCTGTTGGGTTTACACCATGGCTGTAAGAGACTTTTTTGTACGTTCTGACAAGGTACACATGTGTACTAAGTTTGGTAATTCTAGGTTAAAGCATGGCTTGAGGCTGATCATTTAAAATATTCTAGGGGGTGCTGTAGAGAAATTAGGCCATACACACCAAATTTTGTTATGGATTCCTATCGGAAGGTTGATAAGGATCCATCTTAGTGAGTTTGGAGTAGCTCGGCCTGAAATTGTGGAGTCCATAACAGAGCCAAACGTAAGCATATGGCGAGGGACTGATATTCGCCATTTGGCCAGGCCCACACGGTTCAGCCAGCAGTGAGCATTGAAAAATCTCATAATCCAAATCATCTTCATTAGGTGAAGAGAGCCATAGATGGAACTTTCCAAGGAAAAAAACAGCACTTCCTGTTGTGAGGGGGCGGGGCTTAGATAACGTTATAATGTGATGACGTAAGATCGACGAGCATCCCACCAGATTCACTCAGGCAAAGTTTGATGCAGAATCTATCAACCGTTCACAGTAAAATAGGAAACTTCCTGTTGTCAGGGGGCGTGGCCTAAGTGATGTCATCATTTAACCATTGGATATTATTGGACACAAGATGATGATCAATAACTGAAGGTTTGTTGTCTCTGTGAGTTTTTGTGTTAGAATTACAAATTTTTAATTTTTTCCTCTTTAATTCAACATTGAACTGTCATTCCGTAGGGCAATGCTGCCCTCTGGTGTCGAATTACTGAAATTACTGAAATAGTTTCATTATTTCAGTAATTCGACACCAGAGGGCAGCATTGCCCTACACATGACGAACATGGACTGTTTATTCTGTTTAACACAGAAGATCTCTCTCATTCGTTCTGAGGGGGCGGGGCTTAGATGACGTCATAATCTGATGACATAGAATTTTCAGGTATGACACCAGCATCACTCAGGCCAAGTTTGGTGCAGCTCGGTCGAAACATGTGGAATCTAGAAGCAAACGTATGGCATCGGCGTTACAGGTCACTTCGCCACGCCGCCACACCCAGCTGCTTCATCGCAGCCGGTCAGGGCTTGGATCCACAACACACCAACATGTCTTCTGTCTCTGGACACAGTTTCATGTTGATTAGGTCAAAGGGCTAAGATAGCGACCGTTCACAGTAAAACATGACACTTCCTGTTCTCAAGGGGCGTGGCCTAAGCGATGTCATAATTTCACCACAGGGTATTTTAGGACACCTATTGATGATCAATAACTAAAAGTTTGGTGTCTCTGTGAGTTTCTGTGCAGGATATATAAGAGTTTCGTGTTTCATGGCGAGTAGGTGAACTTTGACCCCTGGTAACCCCCCTTCAGCAATCTCAGACAGTCACCAATTTGATAACTTTAAATCAGACATGCCTTATGATCAGACTGACCGAGTTTGAAGCCGATCAATCGAAATCCCTAGGAGGAGTTCGATCAAATGCAAAGGCTGTAAACGTCAAAATCGAGGTCAAATGAACTTCAATCTAAAATGGCCGACTTCCTGTTGGGTTTCGACCATGGCTGTAATAGACTTTTTTGTACGTCCTGACAAGATACACATGTGTACCAAGTTTCGTAATTCTAGGTTAAAGCATGGCTTAGGGCTGTTCATTTAAAATACTCTAGGGGTCGCTATAGAGAAATTAGGCCACGCCCACCACATTTTGTTATGAATTCCTGTCGGTGGGTGGATAAGGATCCATCCTAGTGAGTTTGGAGCAGCTGGGCCCGAAATTGTGGAATTCAGAGCCAAACGTATGGCAACGGCGTTACAGGTCACTTCGCCACGCCGCCACGCCCACCTGCTATGTCAAAGCCGGTCGGGGTTGGAATCCACAACACACCAACATGTCTTCTGTCTCTGGACACAGTTTCATGTTGATTAGGTCAAAGGGCTAAGATAGCGACCGTTCACAGTAAAACATGACACTTCCTGTTCTCAGGGGGCGTGGCCTAAGTGATGTCATCATTTCACCATAGGGTATTGTAGGGCACCCGATGCCGATCAATCACTGAAAGTTTGGTCCCTCTATGTGTTTTTATATAGGAAATATAAGAGTTTCGTGTTTCATGGCGAGTAGGTGAACTTTGACCCCTGCTAACCCCCCTTCAACATGCTCCAAAACTCACCAATTTGATAACTTTAAATCAAACATGCCTTATGATCAGACTGACCGAGTTTGAAGTCGATCAATCGAAATCCCTAGGAGGAGTTCGATCAAATACGAAGGCTGTAAACGTCAAAATCGAGGTAAAAAATGGACTTCCAATACAAAATGGCCGACTTTCTGTGATAGTTGGCTTATAACATTAAATGTAAGTTCTGAGTCTTTTGGTGAGCTCTACAAGTGTACCAAATTTCATGTCTCTACGATGAAGTACGTTCATACCATTGTGTCAACAGAAAATTGCTAGTTGCTGCCGTTCAGCAATTTTTTTTGCGATTTTTGCGACAACCTTAAAATTCAAAATTTTTAAATTTTCTAGTTGCGACCGCCAAGTTTGGTGAGTTTTTGAATATGATAAAGCCCCCAAAAAGGCACACGAAGAGGTGGGAAGAATCGTAATAATAATAATAATAATAAACAGTACAGATACAATAGGCCTTCGCAGCGCTTTGCTGCTCGGGCCTAATTTATTCAGAATAGGGTGATAACCTAAAGGAGCATCAGCTGGAGTGAAGACTTTTCCTCCAGAGGAGTGACCGCTGGAGGAACGATTGAACGAGAAGAAGTCTGCTTCAAATCAAAATCAAAAAATGGTCAACAACAAGTACTGTGTCCTGTATTTCTTCAGTTATTGGTAATTGGGTGCAAAATGCCTGAAGTCGATGCTTGAGAAGAAAGTTTTCAGCTAGCAGCTGGTTGAGAATCCCCTTTTTGGAGCCGAAATCTGATTTTCTATGTTAGGTTACATCGTTCCCACTAGCCCAGTTCAGACCACTTTAATCCAAATCCAGTCCATTTGCCTAGTAATCGACCTCTGACCTCTGGTCCTCCAAACCTCAGTCTGGGTTCAGTTGAGGTGAACTCTAGTCTGGTTTGAATGTGAACGCCAAGCAGACCGGAGACCGCTCCAAAAGCAGGAAGTGGACTACAGCGCAGGGCATTCTGGGTAGATGCAACCAAAGCTAACATACTAGCCTAACGCTAGCAGGAGAAATGGCTCCTGGTCTTTAGCCAAAGACTAAAGAGAAATCCTCCAACACTAAAATCTGACGCCTCCATCTTGTTTCCATCTGGTGAAGAAGGAAGTTGCTCTTTGTGTCTTCAGAGGTTTTTGTGTCGTTTCCTTCAGTGGTTCTTGGTGCAGCGCCCCCACAGGCCAGGAGGGGAACAGGTTGGTTTGACTCAGAGCAGAGAGAACCGCAGCAGCTGGAGGTGGAGCAGATTATTAGGTTCCAATAGAACTGGGTCTATCGGACCATCAGGAGGATAAACAACTTAACACAGTGTTGCTTTTGGTATTTTTATTGAAACAACTTGTGTTTTTGTGACACGTTGCTTGAACCAAAGGAATCAATGAAGTTCATAAAAAAGTTTAAATGACTTTCAGAAATCCTGGAGAACAACTTTTATCGACCACTGAAACAGATTAGAAGCAAATCTGGCTGCTTAGAAGGAAAATACAAAGAAATGAGGGCGGGGTCTCTAGAAGCGAAGCGAACTATAGAAGCGCTACATGAACCTGCTAGCTGATTAGCTACTGGTTTACTGAATGGGGGGAGTGGGAGCGTCACCTCCACCTACTTCTCACAGCTGCAGAGGCCGCAGCACTTCCCCAGGTCAGTCAGGTTTTTCTCTGCCTCCTTCATATCAGAGTTGATCTGATCCAAGCCTTCCTCTATCCGCTCCAGTTGCTCTGAGGAGAAGGAGGAAGCAGAAAACACAGAAACTAAGGAGCCAAGCAAGGTCAAAAGAAGCTGCAACTATTAACTGAAAAAACAGCAACTTAAACTCTTAAGGCTGCAGAACTCATAACTACGGCCCAGTCTGGACCAGCAGGTGGCGCTAGTAGTGGTAGTTCCAGTCTGGTGCCCAGTTCCCTCAAGTTTCCTCCTGATCAACATTCAGAGACTTGGTGGTTCCAATCAGACTGCAGTCGGCTGGTGTTCAGTGATCCTGAATGAGAGAATCCTGATTTTAACGTGAGATCAGGCGGTTTCTGATGCAGCTGGGACCAGGAGGAGGCAACCGGCCGGTCGAGCGGCAGAGACGGCCGTACTTCCTGAGCGGCCATATGCAGAGGCCGCAGCACTGAGCCATGTCCGTCAGGTTCTTCTCCGCCTCCCTCATGTCCCTGTTGATGGAGTCCATGCCCTCCTCGATCCGCTCCAGCTGCTCTGTGAGGAACAGGAAGTTCAACTAGCAAACATGGACCGGTTCGGTTCAGATCCACATGGACAGGGTCAGACCTGGTCAATCTGAGTTTGAGAGGGGAGCCATGGAGATAGACTCCTGGTCTGGATCCATCCATCCATCCGATGATCCATCCATCCATCCATCCATCCATCCATCCATCCATCCATCCATCCATCCATCCATCTGATCATCCATCCATCTGATCATCCATCCATCTGATCATCCATCCATCTGATCATCCATCCATCCATCTGATCATCCATCCATCTGATCATCCATCCATCCATCCATCCATCCATCCATCCATCCATCCATCCATCCATCCATCCATCCATCCATCCATCCATCCATCCATCAATCCATCCATCCATCCATCCATCCATCCATCCATCTGATCATCCATCCATCTGATCATCCATCCATCTGATCATCCATCCATCCACCCAGATGGATGGATGGATGATCAGATCCATCCATCCATCATTCAGCCGCTACAGTTGGATTAATATTAGTCAGTCTAGATTCAGTCTGGGGATGTACGATATATCGGGATTGTATCATTCCAATGGGTAAAACGAGGGATTAGGGTGAGCCGATAAACTGATTTTATCAGTTCACAGAATTTGCTGTTTATGAAGGTCAAACTTTTGGAAAAGCTGGTTATGGAGGTTTGTCAACAACAGACTCCCTGGGCTTCCGTTGTCTCTGTTGTGACGTCAGCTGAACAGCCCTGGTAGTTTTATCGGAGATGACAGAACAGTGACAGGTCGGTCGCCAACGCGTCAGCTCTTTGAAGTGAAAGACGGAGCCGCCACAGCAGCGCAGTGAGCAGCACACCATGAGAGGTGGAGACATGGCTCCGCCCTTGCTGCTTAGCTCTCACTCTCTATTACTCTGCTCACAGCAGAACTTTGTTTTGATTAGCATGGCAGTCTTGTGGCCAGTCGCGTGTGAGGATATGGAATCATAGCATAACATCAAAATAGAGATGGGGAGAGACGGGACGCACAGGTGAGTCCATGCCTCAGTCAACAAACAGGTGAGGAGCAGAGTGCATCACAAAAACACAGAAATATAACTGATACCTGCAGAGAAGCAGGTTGTTTATTGATGTACATACAAAGGACTGTGTGCAATATTTGCAAAGCATCTTGCTGGGTGGAGATCAAACACTGTAATGATTATGTTAACTGAACACAATCAGTTAACAGCTGAAGATTAAAAGTATTAATCAAAATGAAAAATTATCATTATGGGCCTAGATTTGCTTGCAGTGTTTTGTTCATCTGTTTTTGCTAAAAAGGAAACGTTTGATTAAAATATTATACAAAAGTGTCAGCTTTCATAATAGAATAAATACATAAAATTAGGCAAATATAAGGCTTCTCATATAGGAAGCACTGAATGCTAAAGGATTACCATGCAAAACATTAATAGTTGCCAAGTTATTTCAAGTATTGTGATAAAGTTGAAGTTTTTACCTCCTTGTTCATCCAGCATCACCACAGTTCTGATCCCCAGGTCTTTGCTCTGCAGGCGGAGAACATAAAACTCTTTATCTGTTCATTATCAAGTAAACAGTTATTATCTGCAGTAAATTCTGGTGTGAACTTCTGATCTAGAATATATTAATAAATACATTTCAGATTCTTTCTCTCATTATTTTTGCTTTTAGCAAATAACCCTTCTGATTCTGACCAGAACCAAACTTCTGAACCAATCAGAAATGTGGTTCTCATTCAATTTTAAACAGAAAAAAATAAGGCTCTTAATTGGATGTATGTAAACTTCTGGTTTCAGCTGTAAATGTTGCTGATTTTAAAAAAAATATAAATAATCTATAATTTCATTGTTTTTGACCTATTGACTAAAATGTGGTTGCAGCTACATTTGATTCAGTTTAAGCAGAATTCAGATTATCTGAGACCTTTGGGCTGTTTATTTAAAGACTGAAAATTAATATTACAGTCCTGCGTGTGTGTAGGCGTGTGTATGTGTGTCCATGTATGTGGGGGGTGTGTAGGCGTGTGTGGGGCTGTGTAGGCGTGTGTGTGCGTGTGAGCACCTCTTCCACCAGTTGAACCATCCGTCTGGTGCTTTCCAGGGACTGAAACATAAAGAAATGTTGCCTCAGTTATTAAAATGTAAGATTATTTTTGCTTTTTTCAGGTTTTTTGCAGACGGTTTGGATCTGAGTCGGCTGGGTTTTGGTTCTGATCTAGTGTTTAAACATGCTGCGGGTTCTGCTGAGTCGGCGGCCGTCCTCTGTCAACATCCTGTCTGTCCTGGGGGACGTCCCCACTGAGACGCTGAGGAGCTGATAAATAACGACCCACAGTGTGTGTGTGTGAGTTTAGCTCCGCCCCCCGCTGACTTCACCTAGGGTTGTCTCTATGGCAACCAGGTGAGCCAGGTGTTGCTGTGATGCCTCCATGACAGCATCCCTGTCTAACCCTGTCTTCAGGTTATTTTTAGACTTTTGGAGAATAGATCCAGGTTTCCAATAAGAACATGAATAAACCCAGACTGGATTATGGATTATTATGATGAACAGATAATATGAAAATTATTGATAGAAACAATCCAGACCAGCTTGATCTGGTTTCCTCAGCTACTAGTGATGTCATCACCTCATCTGTGAGCTGGTTGGCTCTCCTCTGTAGCTCCTCCTGTTCCGTCAGGACGGGCGGGTCAGCACAGCTGGACGCCATTTTACCACAGCTGGTTCTGGTTCAGGCTCTGGTTCGGGTTGTGGTTCTGTTTCAGGTGCTGGTCAGAGGAGAGGCTGAGTCTGCTGGACACAATGAGATGTCCAGATTACATCCAACCACCATCCAGTGGTGGGCATGCTTCTTCTAATGCTCTTACAGCAGAGCTACTTTTTAGCTTAGCATTTAGCTTCTTTGGTAACTTTGAAAACGTTTAGCTCACTTGGCTTCTACTAATTACATTTTTTCAGATAAATCCTTAAGCTTTCATGTTCTTGGATGATTTTTAAACTTTCAGTGGAATAAAGATCAACATCTGTGTTGAAGTTTTTCTTATCAATTGTTCAAGTATTTGGATGTTTATATTCACACTCTTATTTTGAAGAGGGGGAAGTTGTTTATGGACTATGTAAAGTCTGATATATAATTATAAATAAATAAATCTGGAAAATAATGTGTATCAGTATATTTAACATAAATCATACAAACATATAAACGCTCTGTCTCACTAAAGCCCCATTTTTTTCATTCGGAATAAAACAACCTTATAATGTGAAACAGTATTTTTCACATTATTTTTTCATTAAAAAGTTTGTCATCTTTCCAGAATATTCTTGTATAACAATCTAAAAACAGAATCTCATCAGCCAGGTTCTTCATCTTCCTGTAAACTCAGCAGTTTGCTTGCAGGAGGAGGAAGAGGGGTAATGATCTGATCTAATCATCTTCATGAGGATGATGATGGTCCATTCCGTTAATTAAGGGTCATGACTCTGAAGCTTCGGTCTCATTCAGGACTGGACGGGTTAGATTATCTGACTTCTTGTCTCTCTGCTCGTCTTCTAACCAGAAGTTTCTGATGGGAGTAAAAATGTTTTAATTTTTTATCTGTTAAACTCAGGAAGAGATAAATGTTATTGATGAAACTGACTGAAACATTCAGAGTTGAAATCCTTCCCTTTAGCTCCTCTTCCTCCCTGATCAGCCTTCATCCTCCAGTCAAAGTGACAGAAACTCTCCTACCTTTTATCAGATCTTCCAGTCTTCCTGTTTTCTGCTCGTTTCCTTCAGATATTCGCCTTGAAGCCGCCAGCTGCTGCCGATCACCTGTTGTTCCTCTTCAGCATCCCCACCCTCCTCTTCCTCCTCCCTCCTCACCAAGCAAACACGCCCCAGCAGCAGAAAGGATCCTCACACACTAAAATACGCCAACATAATAGAAAAATATTTAAAATAAAATCATTTTCTTGGCTTAAATTTAAAAATATAATTTATCTTTAGTTTAAATTCATAAAAGTGAAGAAGTCAAATAAAATGTTTGTGTTTTAAATCAGTTTTTAACCTGTATCTGTAATCTGACTGCCTCACTACCGCCATCTGCTGATCACTTTTGAACTAAATTCACACTGTGCGCATGCGCAGGAGCCATGGCTTGTTTGTAGTTGATCATGGACATAAATCATTTTTATTATGTAGCTGATGATCCCCCTTTCACTGGTAGACAGTAAAAAAATAACAAATGTATTCATAAATATAATTTTATGAATTATATTCATATGGTTATCATATTTAGAATAGAATATTACAAAATAAATTTTGTATTTATTACAAAATAAATACAACAAAAACAATAATTATATAATATAAAAGTGAAAAACATCTAATAAAAAATGAATACATAGGAAAATAAATCCTTAGAATTTCAGTTAAAATGTCAATTAAAAATTAGTATTCAGTACCAGAACAAATTCTGCTTTTCACATGTAGATATTTGTTTTTAGTCATTTTTATTTATTTATTTACTGTATTTGTAAAGGTGTCTTGCATGTGCTATTTGTTCCTGAAAACATGCATCTTGAAGTTAACAGTGTTTATAATACGTTTATGCTTGACATTGTTTATCCCTGTTAAATATGAACACCTCTGTATTAAATAATACTAATAAAAATATCACAAACATGTAGGACAAAAAATAGCATTAAAATATTCCACTTCTCATTAAAAAAAAAACATTTTGTAGGTAATAACTCAGACTGAACTTTGCATATTTTTTCCTATGTAGTGGAAATCAGGTGGAAGTTTTCATGTTTAATTTAGAAGTTGCTGTTTTTAGAGTTGGAGTCTGAAAACGGCTCCTGGGTGAGGAAAGGGTTTCATTCCTGGAGAAAAAGTCTGACATGCTCCAACATCAGAAGAGCAACATGGAGAGAAATTAAAATAATCAGATGAATCACACTACTGGATCCTTCATTTACAGGTTGGTTCTGGATAAAATAAAACATCTTCCTGTTTAAACCAACACATCATCAGCGAAGAGATCAATTCTCTGGTAAAACATGTACATTAATAACAGGCCAGAGGATTGTAACACTTCTGATTGACGTGTGTGGAATAAAAAACAAACTCAAAGGAAAGAATTAAGAGTTTATTTCCAGTTGGGTCACTTTAAAACTTTAAACATTGAGAATTTTTCCAGACTCAGCATGAAGATCTTTCAAATCAAACATAGACATCAGTGCAACAGAGATGTTATAGTGCCACCTGGCACAGAAGCAAAGCTGCACCAACTCTTCTTTGGTCCCAGAGGAAACGCTTTGTTCAGTTGGTCCCATTGCTATGGATGGAGAGAAAACCAGGAAGAGCAGGAGAAGTTTTCCCTTCGCTGCTTCAGGAGTACATCGTCAGCTGGAGCCACTGTGAGAGAGAGACAGTCGATGTTCAGACTCTCTTCACCTGATACTCTGCATGAAACACGTCTGGATACAATAAACCACAGTAAACTAACTCTCAGGAATTAAATTCCCCTCAGTTTTGCCTCATGGGCAGCACAAACGCTGGCAAAATGATGGTTGAATTGAACCATATGCAGATGATACACTGCTTTATGTTAGTTAGGGTTTAACTGATACTTAAGTTCAGATAAAGAAGAGGTTAGTGGGGAAAATGTGGCTCCATCAGAAATATTCAATAACAGCGTTATGATGTCTGGTTTTGTTAATATTATGACGTTTTTCTATTTCAAACTTTACAGGAAAAGCTTTGAAATGTTGAACTCTGCAGGAATGATGAGCAGAACTAATGATGATGCTTCACGAGAAGGAATTATGTACTAAAGAACGGCTTAACAACCAGAGACTTTAAATAATCCCCTATAATTTACTCATATGCAGCTGGAAGGAAATGCATTAACATTAACCACCAGTAGGCGGTCCATCAGAACAGAAGGCCAACCCTCAGACCCGAGATAGAATCATTAAAACAGAGCAAACTCAAACCTCCTTGATGTCCAGGTCGATGGTGCCGCTGTTGTCCTTATCCAGGGTCTTAAACGCTCCTGAGAACAAACACAACATCATCATCAACATCATCATTTTAATCTGTTAATGCTACAGGGAGAAGCATTTTAAAAACACGTTTTTATTTCTTCATGGAGGAAACATTTCAGGTCCTGCAGGGTCTGGAAGGCTGCTGAATTGACCACAATTATCTTTGTAGAACGTTTCTAGACAATAAGAAGTTCCATGTTATATCAAATATTTATTTTGGGAAAGATGCAGAGCTATATGGGCGCTGTTTGTAAAGTTACAGTCTAAAATTAACAGCAGATCATGAGAAAAACAATGGGGTTAATTTCTCAGTCATATTTTCACCATGTTGTTCATTCATTTATAAATAAATAAATATTTTTAAATCAAATACTTATTTAGCAAGTTCAATATTTACCCTGAAGCTAAGCTAAATATTGAACTTGATATATCAGTATGGGGTAAATATTTAACTTGCTAACCAAGTATTTGGCGAAATAACTAATAAATTACAAACGGCAGTCCATACTGCAGCAGTCATTTTTAAAAAGTCAACCTAACAAGTTTCACCTTAAAATGAATCTTTTGGATGAAATAAATCTGCATAAATCCATAAGCATAGCTCCTTGGAAGTCACTTACGGCACATGGCGTCCAGCCGCACCAGACAGCCGATGAAGTTATCAAAGTCCATGTCTCCGTTCTCATCGCTGTAGCGGCGGATGATGAGTTTGTAGAGCTGGTCGTTCAGAGGGAAACCTGGAACCAGCGGTGGAATCAAAAACCGTTCCCAACCTTCCCCGATCATTTAAGCTGGCCGGGTTTTTTACCTGCAGCCTGGAAGGCGTGCGGCAGCTCATTGGAGCCAATTGTTCCAGAGCGGTCCTTATCGTGGGACAGGTAGATGTTCTGCAGACAGAACCAAAACCAGAACCATAAGCGGCTTGCCACACCCAGAATACGGCCCTGGCGGCAGCGCTGCCTACCTGCCACTTCTTGATATTGTTCCACAGATATTTAAACTCATGGAAGCCCAGTTTCCCCGTGCTGTCGCTCTGCAGGGGGTCGGGTCAAGGGTCAAAGGTCAAACTCAGGAGCAGGAAGAGAGCAAAGCCTACAGGCTGAAAGGATACATCCATGACAGCAACCATGCTCCTGCAGGACTCGATACTGAAGCCGTCAGTCTTCAGGTTCGAATCTGAGGAGAAACAAGAAAACAGAAGCTGATCTCTGACCTTTGCAGAACAACAACCTGGCAGCTGGTGCTGGAGAGAATGAAAGGGTCTTACGCCTGGAGATGACTCTGTTCAGGATGTCCTTCAGCTCGTTGGGGCTCACCTCCATGTCCTGCTCTCACACACACCCACACACACACACACACCGATGATCAGAGGCTCTGAGAGGAAAATCTGTTCTCCTGAAGGCACCATTCTCACTGTGAGACACAGCGGTGGCAGCATCACGCTGAGGAAAGCTGCATCCTGAAACTGGTATGGTTGAGATCAGAGCTGATTCATTGGTTAGAATGGCCTGGTCAAAGTCCAGACCTGAACCCAGCTGAGATTCTGAAAATTGTTTTCCATTGAACCTGCAGATGTTCCAGAGCAAGAGGAGGTTCTACAGAGTTCTTCAGATGCCTGCCATACTTTTCATATTTCTATTATAGTTTCTGGAGACTGTTCTGCCGTACAGCTCCCTCTGGTGGTTATTGTCCAACATTGTTTTGGATTCCTTGAAAATGGAAAACTGAGGAATCAGAAAATCCAAGATGGCCTAACCCCTAACCCTAACAGTAATGCTGAAGTGTTCATGAGTTAAGTTGACATCGACATCAAAATGTCAACAAGTGTTGGTTATGACAAAATAATCATCTTCTTTGTTTTCTGTAAAAATGGTTTGATTATTTACATTTAATGTTATAAATATGTGTTAGCTCGCAGTTAGCATGAAACAAGTTAGTTTGTGATGTCAGCTAGCCAACTCTGTTTTGTTTATTTCAGTTCAAGGGTGGTCAAGAAGAAGGCAAAGGTCAGAGGTCAATCTTCAACTAGAAAGTGTGCATTTCCTATGAAAATGCAAGTCTGAATGCTGAATGCTTTTGGTGAAAATGGTGAAAGCTTTTGAAGCCAACCAAGACATGAGCTATGAAACACACCCGACATTTTATATTGTAATCCTCAGTTCTGCCTCAGAATGTAGCTGTTTATCCCATTTCTATGGGGTGAAAAAAAATCATAAATAGCTGAATATTATAAAAAGTATGAAGTTTATGAACACCAAGAGATATAGTCGGCATTGGGAGAGCAAGCTGAATAGTATAAAAGTTGAATGTTTAAAATAGCACAAAGTATGCAGGAGAAGAAGCGCGGCAATAAAGAGAAACCACAATAATAAAAATAATAAAGAATAAAGAGAAACAGAAACTCAAGAGTGTGAATGCCTACAGCATTCACACTAATAAATCAGCACAAAAAAAGTCTGTCAGCACAGTGGTTCCCCCAAGAGGCAGGGAGGGTCAGAGGTCATGTTCAGATCATACAAAGACAGACAGGGTCATCTTCTTTAATTAGGACATGAATGTGAAATCAAATAAATAAATACATAAAAGTTATTATTTATTTCATTATTTATTATTACTATATTAATCTAGCAGAACCCAGTAATCCTGGGTGGGTTCTGTTGGGCATAGTCCAGGCCGTTAGCTCTGATTGTTTGTTGCAGCCGCTTCCTGCAGCAGAACCGCAGCAGGATTCGGGTTTCCGCTCATAAACAGTGAGTCACAGCCGATATGACTCAACCCGGTTCTCCTTCTCTCTTCTGATGTTCTGCCACTTTCTGACTCACCACTGGGATCAGAACCACAGAGACACAGAAACACCCAGAACCACTCCTACCTGTTGTCACCAAAAGCCAATCTGGGCCAGTTCTGGAGCTGAACCTGGTTCTTTAACAGAACACAGAACTTTATTGGCTTTTTTTCAAACTAACTCATTCTTGTTTCCTAAATGCAGCACAGATCTTGCTGGCTCCGCCCACCAGAAGCTCAGCTCAGGTGACCATCAGACAGAGCTGACTGGTTGAACTGGTGCACACACCCCGTCTGATTCATACACACCCACACACTCACACACATAGTATGAAAAACAGGGGCACATCAAAGGTTACTTGCATTCCTTAAATAGGACTTGAAGTTCCACAAGATGCTCTGCACTGCTTTACTTTTAAAGACATATGTAAATCGTAAACAGTGAAAGCAATAAAGTCTGAGAAGCGTGTTGGGGGCTTCTAGAACATTCCAGTATGCACTGACAAATAAGGATGCAAAAAATGTCCTCATTCTTTCCAAGTGTCCTGATATTGAAGGTGCATTATCACATAATGTCCTGATATGTCATGAAAACAAGTACACACACACACAACACTGCCCTGCCAAACAACGTCAGGAATGCAGCGAATAGCCCTGCAGCCAGACACAGTCGCATACTGCCCACAGACTGGGACACTTACGGGCTCTGGGGCAGAACCAGAACTTCCAAACTCAACTGGGCTGTCCCAGTGAGAGCCGCCTGTCTGTGTTTCTCTGACGTTAGACAAGTTTTGTGTGGATTGTTGAGAATATGATGGGATCTGTGAGCAGAACCGGTTCTGGTGGAATGGAGTGGACGGGTCCAGGGTGGGTCGGAACCGGTTCTGGAGGAATGGAGGGTGGGTCGGCAGTCAGGCGGGTGTGGTGAGAGGTGATGAAGCCGCTGACAGCTGGAGGACAGATCAGATCAGCTGCAGTCAAACGGCAGAAGGGAGGAGCAAAGCTAACTCCCGAGCTCATCTCAGAACAGATAGCGCTTCAGCTTCAGCTTCAGCTCAGGTCAGAACCAGAACCCGGTTAGAACCTCCACTGGAGGCTGCCCCTTAAAAAGACTTTTTCCTTTCAGCAAACTTTTCCTCACACTTTTTTTTAATCAAACTAAATAGTTTAGTTTAGTTTAATTAACCTTTCATTCTGTGGTTCATATTTTATTTTGAAGCTCAGTGATTTTCTGGATTTAATCCCATTAAATGTCGTAACTCAGGTCATTGCAGTATCTTTAAGGATGATGAGGCTGTGGCAGGAAGCCTCTCCAGTAGCTGCCAGTATGGCAGTGAATCTGAAGGGGCCTCTGACTGAAGACTCTCCTGACACGCTAACAGCTCAACACCAGGCAGCAGAGACATGAAATAGCAACATGCCATGGATGACGTCTTGAGCTTTTAGCTAGCTCGGCTAATCCACCTCCTTTGCTATTGCTGAATTTTCCTCAGGGGTTAATAAAGCATATTCATTCATTCATTCATTCCTTCATTCATTCAAGTTCTCTGTCACTACAGTTAGAAAAACTCCAACGAATAGCCAATGAAAGCAATTGTCCATTATGATCCGCCTTCTTTCTCTAAGCAAATAATACTTTGTTGCCATGGTTACACAAAATCCTTACAACTGAATCCAGAACCAGAAGAAATAAATGTCCAATCAGGAACAATTCAACCAATCAGAGCCAGGCAGCCACCAGGAGGCGCTATTCTAGAATTCATTCTACTAGGAGCACTAGGTTTTTGATTTCTCCCCAGACTGGCTGAAACAGAGCCAAAACACCCTGAGTCCAAACTAACGACTCTGATGGCTCAAATTAGCCTCCATTCATCCATTCATCCATTCTTCTATTCTTCTATTGTTCTATTGTACATGTGGTCGTTGACCGTCAGGCCAGAAGGTAGGAGTGTGAATAGTCCATGTTGGGGGTGGGTATCTATGATACCTACAACTAGTCAGTTTAGTTTTGAAGCATACATGAAGTGTTTTTGGAGAGATGTGACCTTTTGCAGCTGATCCATGATGTTGTGCTGCATTATCCAGGTCATTTTGCCAAATGTACATAGAGTTTGCAAAACATAGAATCTGTTTCAAAAAATATGCAAAGGTTTTTCTAAAAGAAATTAGTAATGTTTCTCTTTGAAATAAAGCTAAGAGGGTTTAAAATGACAGTTTAGAAATAAACTAACCAAATTAATTGTGTTGATCCACCTCAAAAAAATCAGGCAAAAAGTGTAAGCAAAAGAAATCTGGGAGACTTTGCACATGCAAATTTGCATGCAGCCTTTTGTGCTGTGGAGGATAAATAGGTGACTGCTTCACCTATTTAGTTCACAAGAACTAATGGCATTTATTTCAGTCATAATCTTGCGGGGGGTGACCAAGGTTCCATCACTATGTGACAGCTGGTCAGCAAACCTGGCAAACATGATTGACATGGCAGCACTGAATGCACATGTGCTTTATCAGGCATGCATTGGGGTGCAGGAGAGACGGGTGGACTTCCTGGTTGAGCTTGCAAAAGAGTTGGGTAACTCTCATGTGAGTGAGAAGAAGGCACACAAGGAGAAACTGCTTCGGCAACAACCTTCCACACCCAGCTCAGGCAAAAGGGCGAAGTGTCAGGTCAACCATCGATGCAGGATGCGTGTCCTGAGGCCGAAACATCATCAGTGACCCCTCACACCCCCACCATGGACTGTTCTCCCTGCTGCCCTCTGGAAAGAGGTTCTGCAGCATCCGGTGCAGGTCCACCTGGTTCTGAAACAGCTTTTTCCCACTTGCCATCAGACTGCTGAACTCTTAACTGGACTGCACTCAAAAACTGGTCTCCACTTTATACCTTGCACATGTACAGAGCTAAACAACTTCTATTTTACTGTCAGTCCTGCACTTTATATTTTATATTTAGATTTATATTCATATTTTATACTGTATTTTATTTTACTCACAACATTGGAACCTCAAACATTGTCCTGAGCCGTATGCAACAAAATTTCGTTCTGTATAAACCCTGTGCATTGAAAATGACAACAAAGTCAGTCTAAGTCGAAGTCTAAGGAACAATTGTGCAACTGTGAGATGCGTTGAGGCCATTACCAGGGTACTTATAAGGTAATGGCCCTATTTACAGAACAAAAGCACCTGCTAGATAAAATCCTTCAGGTCATTTGGCCTGTCTCTAGACTGAATAGGTATATGTCACAATGGACTGACTCCAGCGCTTCTAGTGTTAAAACAAACACAAACGGAGGTGATGATGAGTTCCCCTTCATCCTGCAGAGACACAAGTGTTCCCATGACAACCAGGAGATCAAATCTAGAAGCTTGAACCTCTGAACTTCCTGTGAACTAGTGGTTCTCACCAGTAGCAATACTGATAGACTTTAATGCATTTATTTTGATTAATTAATGACACTGATTTTAAAATGTTAGAATTTTTTAGACAATTAATTATTTTGTTTATGTTTTTTACAAAAGTTCCAGCCAGAACCTTTAAATTTGTGCGTTTCTGGTACGCCTGTAAATCTGACGCACAGCCACATCCACTAAGAGCAGAGATGGAAGCTGCTGCTCTTCATACACTGGGGGTTAAATTCTGCTTCTAACGATCTGATTGGATGATGGAAAAGACTATAGTTGTGTTTAAGTTGAGCTAAAAGGAGTTAGCCTATCAACGGAGCTATGTTAGCACACCTTTGAGCTCATGTTTATTTATTCTACAGGTTAGCAGCAAAGATATGTTTATGAACTTAAAATGTTGCTTGTTTTGTTGATTAAAATGTGATCAAATAATTATAGGCCCTGAAATGAACTTCATTATACATGTCAACGAGTCCCATCACTAGTTTATATTCAAGTAGAAGTAAAAGTGTTACTCTGTAACTGTAATTAGTCAGTTCCAGTAACTCTGTAACTGTAATTAGTCAGTTCCAGTTACTCTGTAACTGTAATTAGTCAGTACCAGTAATTCAGGAACTGTAGTTAGTCAGTACCAGTAATTCAGGAACTGTAGTTAGTCAGTACCAGTTACTCTGTAACTGTAATTAGTCAGTACCAGTTACTCTGTAACTGTAATTAGTCAGTACCAGTTACTCAGTAACTGTAATTAGTCAGTACCAGTTACTCTGTAACTGTAATTAGTCAGTACCAGTTACTCTGTAACTAACTACTCAGAACCTGGTTCAGAAACGAAGCTTGAGGTTCATTAAGGGTTCAACTCGTGGGACTCGTCCAGAGACTCGACCAGCTGATTGTAATAGGTCTTTGTCCTACAGTCCGAGTCGGTTCTGTTCAGACTCAGAGACTCGTTCAGACAGAACCTTGGAACCAGATGTGGGTCTAGTCCTGGTCAGAGCTGCAGGTCAGGAAAACCCAATAAAATGTGATGAGACTCACATCTCCGGCCAGCTGCTGGAAGACCTTCCTGAACTGCTTCTCCTCATCGTTCTCGCGAGCCTCGGCATAGTTCAGAGGTCGGCGCGGCGGCGGCTGGGGGAAGAAAGCAGCCTGTGTCAGACTGAGGGAGAGCAACAAGGCGCTCTCTGTGAGCCGGTGCCTTCAGCCCCGACATGTTCCAAACCCAGAACAGTCAGGGAGGAAACTAAGCTCTGAAGCATCAGAACTGTTTACAGCTGTTTACTGCTTATCTGACCTTTGACCTCATCTGCCAGTATGTAGCTACACGAGGCCTCGTCACCTTATCGTGTAGACCAGAGGTGTCAAACTCCAGTCCTCACGGGCCAGTGTCCTGCAACTTTTAGATGTGCCTCTGCTGCACCACCTGAATAGAATAATTAGGTCATTAAGGTTCTGGAGAACTGATCTACACAAGGAGGAGGAATGAAGCTGCTTCATTCCAGTGTTTTGTACCTGTGGCTCATCTAAAACCTGGAGGACAGCGACTGGAGGACTGGAGTTTGACTCCTGTTGTTTAGACAAACATTGCCTGCAAAACATCTCTCTACAGTGGACCCTATAGACTGCTGTCGGTACTTACTGGGTCTGAGGGTCTGAACTGAGACGGGTCGATGTTGCTGTTGGACGGAAAAACAGGAACTGGTTAGCTTAGCATAATGAATGGAAACCAATGAAAGCTGTTAGCCTGGGGCGCTAGCTTTCACCTCACAACGTTGATGATGCCACCGATCAAACTCTTGGTCAGAAACATGTTGAGAAGACCTGAGGAGACAGGAAGTGCATGAAGAGATGAGTTGGGTTTTTTAAATAAACTTTATTTATTATAATAAACAACAATACAATTGTACTGTGAACAAAACTCAGGAAGATAATAACAATAATTTACCAGGGGGAGAATAAAATAAAGCAAGAAGATAAGAAAACGACCATCAATATAAATATGTATAAAGGAAATAGCGCAAACTGTGATATGTGTGCCAGATGTCACAGTGCATTAACTTAAAAGATAATCCAAAATTCCAAGTTGATTAAAAGCCCGTATTGTTGATTCTGCTTTTTGATTAGTGGAGGATTGAAATGTTGATAAATAATGTTTAAGTTCGATCAAAAAAACTAAAAAATTTGGTTTTTTCTTCAAAAATGTGCATTTATGTAGGTGAAATTTAGCCTTAATAATTAGTAAATTGATAAGGAGACTCTTTACATTCATTCCTCCATTTTGTTGAAATCCAAATAAGACATGAAGAGATGAGTTCAAAGTCTTCCTGGACTTCACGATTACGCCACATCTGAACGATGCATTCAAGGACCTCTGGTCATTTCAGAAAATGTAATGAGCCCGTCTTTGACTGTCTCTCTCGACGGTATGCTAACGGCATCATTACAAACAACCCGAGAGCTGGATCAAACCTGATGGTTCTACACTGAGCAGAACATTATGACCACCTGAGAACATATATAATATGGACCAGATTGTTCTGAATGAGTCCACTGGCATTTTATGGGCTGAGCTTAATAACTTGTTGCTGCCACCACCGTACTTCACAGCTAGGATGGTACATTCCAGTTTTTCCTCCAAATGTAACGATGGTCGTTATGTCCAAACAGTCCCATTCAGTCTCATCAGACCAGGACAAGAGAGATGAAGACGTGGCTTCTTCCTCTCTGATCGGCGTTTCAGCCCATGTCGGTACCAGACTCGTTTCACTGTGGATCGTGACTATGAAGCTTTTTGTTGTCTTCTAATTCTCCTCCTCATGTTGTTGGATGATTTCCTTTGAATTTTTATCCACAAAAAGGTTGTGAATCAGCCAATCAGAAGATGATAAATGATGACATCATCATGTGAGCTTTTACAAAGGCTTTAAATTTTCCGTGGAGTTTAATTTCTGAAGGATTCAAATATCAGGAAGCTGAGTCCAAGAAAACTGGAAATCTGGCTGCTTGTGAGGAAAATATGGCATAATAAGGCTGATTGATGTTGTTTTGGTAAAACTGATTTCTCAGCTGCTTTGGCGTTAAACGTTGAGATGTTTTGGACCTGAACCCGTCCAAAGCGTCTCCAGTCCAAACAAACACTTCTAGCTGCTTCCACCTCCTTACAGATGCGCTTCTGTAACTTTCCACCAGTGGGTGTGACGCTCCTGATGGTCAACAACAGAGTAAAGTTCAAAGCAGGACGTTTTCTGGTACTTACAGTTTATCTTCAGTAGGAAACCAGAACCAGAACCGGAACCAGGACACGGAGCTGGAATTGCAGAGGACAGGCAAACTGGAGACGCTCCCAGAAACAGAGTCCACAAAACCAGGCAGAGGTACCTCCTAGCCTGACGTCACCATTAGCTCCGCCCACCAGCAGCGCCCAACCCGTCCATGTTACTAAAGCGGAGTAAACATGTTGCGTTCAGGTCCAACAGGAAAAGCCAGTTCTTTCTTTCATGGCATAATGCTTAAAAAATTTGTTAGTAAAGATTTACATAATAATTTAAACCCAAAATAAAAACTAAATAAATATGATATTTAAAGGACTGGAGTTAAAATCTCAGTATTTTAATATAAATGTGTTTTCTTAATAAGAATTTATCACAGAATACATTTTTCTCAAATTTTTCTCATTTATCTTGAGACTAATCAGTTAAAATATAAGATATTTATATTTTCTATAAATATATCATATTTATATAAAATAAATATTAAACATTTATTTTACTGACATAAAAAATCTGTTTTTATGTGTGTAGTGCCAGATTACACAAATGTGAAAAGATGTTCAACATGATCTAATTTGAGTAAGTAATGCAGAGAGCTATAATATTTTAACAGTCTAACATTAATACATTCTGTCTCCATACAGCAGACAGAAGCAGATAAATAAGTTATTGTCAGGCAAAAAGCCTGACATCCAGCAAGCTCAAAATGTTCATTCATAAAGTTTATAGAAAATATTCAAACCAAAAACACTTTTAAAAAGGAACATTTTTAACAGTCAAACTCTGAATGAAAGTGGTTTTATTGTAAGTTTCCTTCAGTGAACTGATGAACAAACAGAAACGTGTTCCTCCGGTCCTGATGGGTGTGTCCTGCTCACAGCTGATGGACCTGATCCAGGCGGAACCAGTCAGCCTAAAAGACACCATCCTCTCAATCCTGAGGCCAGTCAACGTTTACTGCCCCCTAGTGGTTATATTTAGTGCCCCACGCTGTACCTGGTGCCCCCCTTGGTGCTCTACAAGCAGACAGTCAGGTTCATTCAGACTGATACGTTTGATCAGATAATAAAACATTGGAGAAAAACGATTCAGTTGAACCGCAGGAAAGCTCCAGCAAAACCAGAACCAGAACAGGTTTACGTCTCCTTTGGGTCAGCTCCAAGCAGAAATACACAGGCACTGACCCAGGAGTACTTTCTCCACCCAGGTGTAAAACTCGGTCCACTATATTTATTCACCCCTCAGACCTCAGAATGACACAGAAACAACAGCTGAAAGCTTAAATAATATTTTATCAGTCAAATCAAATCAGTTTTTATGTAGATAGTGTCAGATTGCAGAAATGTGAAAAGATGTTCAATATTATTTAATTTTAAGAAGTACTCCCTGACTGCAGAGTGTTGTAATATTTTAACAGCTTCCATCCATCTTCTTCCGCTTATCCGAGGTCGGGTCGAGGGGGTAGCAGCTTCAGAAGGGAGGCCCAGACTTCCCTCTCCCCGGCCACTTCTTCTAGCTCTTCCGGGGGAATCCCGAGGCGTTCCCAGGCCAGCCGAGAGACATAGTCTCTCCAGCGTGTCCTGGGTCTTCCCCGGGGCCTCCTCCCGGTGGGACGTGCCCGGAACACCTCACCAGGGAGGCGTCCAGGAGGCATCCTGACCAGATGCCCGAGCCTCAACTGGCTCCTCTCGATGTGAAGGAGCAGCAGCTCTACTCTGAGTCCCTCCTGGATGACTGAGCTTCTCACCCTATCTCTAAGGGAGAGCCCAGCCACCCTACGGAGAAAACCCATTTCGGCCGCTTGTATCCGCGATCTCGTTCTTTCAATCATGACCCAAAGCTCATGACCATAGATGAGGGTGGGAACGTAGATCGACCGGTAAATCGAGAGCTTCGCTTTTTTGCTCAGCTCTCTCTTCACCACAACGGACCGGTACAGCGCCGCTTCACAGCAGACGCTGTACCGCCTGTCGATCTCCCGCTCCCTTCTTCCTCCATTTGTGAACAAGATCCCAAGATACTTGAACTCCTCCACTTGGGGCAGGACCCCCCCCCGACCCGAAGAAGGCACTCTACCCTTTTCCGGCTCAAGACTATGGCCTCGGATTTGGAGGCACTGATCCCCATCCCGGCCGCTTCACACTCGGCTGCGAACCGCTCCAGCGAGAGCTGCAGATCACGGCCTGATGAAGCCAATAGGACCACATCGTCTGCAAAAAGCAGAGATGAGATCCTAAGGCCACCAAATCGGATCCCCTCAACACCTTGGCTGGTCTAGAGATTCTGTCCATGAAAGTAATGAACAGAATCGGTGACAAAGGGCAGCCCTGGCGGAGTCCAACTCTCACCGGAAACGAGCCCGACTTACTGCCGGCAATGCGGACCAGACTCTGACACCGGTCATACAGGGACCTGACAGCCCGTATCAAAGGGCCCGGTACCCCATACTCCCGGAGAACCCCCCACAGGGCTCCCCGAGGGACACGGTCGAACGCCTTCTCCAAGTCCACAAAACACATGTAGACCAGTTGGGCGAACTCCCAGAACCCTCCAGGACCCTGCTGAGGGTGTAGAGCTGGTCCAGTGTTCCACGACCAGAACCAGAACCACACTGCTCTTCCTGAATCCAAGGTTCGACTATCCGACGGACCCTCCTCTCCAGGACCCCTGAATAGACCTTGCCAGGGAGGCTTAAGAGTGTGACCCCTCTATAATTGGAGCACACCCTCCGGTCCCCCTTTTTGAACAGGGGGACCACCATCCCAGTCCGCCAATCCAGGGGAACTGCCCCCAATGTCCATGCGATATTGCAGAGTCACATCAGCCAACACAACCCTACAACATCTAGAGCCTTAAGGAACTCTGGGTGGATCTCATCCACCCCGGGGCCCTGCCACCGAGGAGCTTTTTAACCACCTTGGCGACCTCGTCCCCAGAGAGTGGAGAGCCCAACCCAGAGTCCCCAGGCTCAGCTTCTTCAATGGAAGGCATGTTGGTGGGATTGAGGAGGTCTTTGAAGTATTCTGCCCACCGGCCCACAACATCCTGATTTTTAACAGATTGTTAATGTATAACTGTCCTTCAGTGGACATCCCTGAACTTGATACGACCGACAGGAAAATGAGCTTGAGCCCATAATCTATACAATTACTATAGTTAATAATAAATGCAGAGTAGTAGGAGAAAGTAGCAAGAAGTTCAGCTTGTCTTCCTGTCGCCTCTAGCCGCAGCTCAGGATAACATTAGCTAGTCCATCAGCTTCATCAAAAAGGAAAGTTTAAGCCTAGTTTCTGACCAGGTGATTTTTGTCCCCATTTTTCAGATGAAAATGTGATGAACACTAAGGATGAAACATCCCAACAGGCTCAACCAAACTTTCGGGTTATTTTTTAGGGATGTTTGTAAAAACAAATGGAGGTAGTGGAGACAGTGTCATGCTGAGGGAATGAGGGAGGCATTTAATCAGCAAAATTTCAGTTTTTCACCACAAAAATATGAGAACAAACAGAAATAATATGACAGTAAGTGACACAATAAAGCAGAAAACGATTTAAAATTTCTATGTTGCTATGGAAACCTGCTTTGGACCTAAACCGGGTCAGAGAATCTCCCAGAACCTTCTCAAGTGTTGTTTTTAAAAAGTCCCACGGTCCCTGAACGCCGTCCTGTTCTTCCTGTGTCGTCATCACCCGGAATCCGGAAGTGTCCCGCTTGTTGTGAACTGTCTATCCGTTGGTCCCTTCTTCTTCCTGCTGGTTCGAATGGCGGGTTCTGTGGGTTCGGGTCGGACCGGCTCTGGGTTCTGCTGCTCTGCGGTGCTGCTGCTGCTGCTGGCGGCCGGACCTGGACTCGTCCGGGCCGTGTCGGAACCGGGGACGTGGACGGTGCACGTCGGTGTGAGTTTTCTGTTATCTAAAAGTTAGTGACGCTAAAAGGTTCCAAGGAGGAGAGCGAGTTCGGTTTCAGGTGGTTCTGGTTCGGTTCTACTGCTCCATGGAGCTGATTCTGGGTTAGTCATTAAAGCCGAGTCAAGGACATGAACTGATCTGATCAGAAAATGGCGAACATGGCAATGCGCAGATTAATGAGAATTTAACGACTTTAGTTGTAAGAATCGTGTGTGACGTCACTAAGAGAGCAGCCGAACTCACGGACGGGTTACAGCCTCCAGAACCTCCTTATTCTATTTACAGGAACCGAACTTTTGATCTTTTAGTTTTCTTGACAGGACTTAAGTCAGGTTTGGGTCTGGGCTTTGACTAGGCCATTCTGCTGTAGCTCTGCTGCTGGGTTTGGTTCAGTCGGATCCTCTGGTTCTGGTTGTGTTTCAGGAGAACCAGGAGCCTCAGTTCTTCCTCTTCAGGAAGACGCTGTTCAAAGACAGCACCATCCACCTGCGAGGTGAGTTCTGACCCGGTCCGGTCCGACTCGGCCTGGCCTCTGACCCCTGACCTCTGTGTTTGTCTCAGCTGATCCTCAGGACTGCGACTCGTCCTCGACGATGGACGTTTCCTGGTACCTGAGGAACTCCCACTGCTACAACGAGGTCTACAACAAGAACGTAAGCGGCTCGGTCCTGATGGTACCGCCGGGTTCTGGTAGTCCCGCCGGGTCCTGGTGGTACCGCCGGGTCCTGGTAGTCCCGCTGGGTCCTGGTGGTACCGCCGGGTCCTGGTAGTCCTGCCGGGTCCTGGTGGTACCGCCGGGTCCTGGTGGTACCGCCGGGTCCTGGTAGTCCGGCCGGGTTCTGGTGGTACCGCCGGGTGCTGGTTCGGCTCGGAGGTTTGTTTGGAGCAGAAACGCTGCAGATTGCAGCCGCAGCATGAAACTTTTCTGAAGATAATTTTTCCTGTCAAACTTCCTCCATGTTGTGACAGTTTGATATGAAACAGAAAATCTGTAAAAAGATTGATCTTAGTGCTGTCAATCATCCTCATGTACTCTCTAATTGTGTTAATGCCAGAGAAACAAATTGCTGTTATAGGAAAGTCATTTATTTGTTGTCATTTTTGACTGTGCTAGCTATCATTAGCATTAGCGACAGGCCGTGCTTAGGCCTGTCGCTGTAACAAATTTAGCTGGATGATAAATCATGATAAACGATAATATTGTTGTTTTGAGACCATTTTCCAGTAATGGAAACATTCTCAAAGATCAATAAACTTTATTCTAATAAACATCTAGCTGCAGCGTAGCAGAGAGCAAAGGGACGAACAGCGTCACACGACACGACATTGTGATTGACAGCGCTAAGACCCGCCTCCTGGCTCTGATTGGCTGTTTCCGGAACATGGTGACAGTTATCACTAAGACATTTTATTATGTTCCTGCAGCTTTAATCTTGTTGTCCAGGTGCATTGCCTTCAAGTGCCCGTGTTTCTGTAGGATTTTATGGCTCAGTTGATGTTTGTGTCTCCACCCAGCTGATACCAGAGGAATACTACATCTCGGACTCGGTGAAAGTAGAGGGGGGGTCGGGGTCCTTCATGAGGCACACCTACGAGCCAATCAGCTGCCAGATAAAGCGCCCCATTGTGAGGACCGCCGGATGAGCAGCCGCCGAGTCGGAGACAAAAACGCAACTAAAGCTGTTTGCTTCGTGTTTCAGTTCAGCATAGCGCCGTTGAACTCGACCAAGCTGCTGGAGAACTCGGTGTCATCGTCGTCAGCTCCGGTGGGTCCAAAAGCAGCAACATTGATAACGTCACCGCAGGAACGCCTCGTTCTGAGAAACGGGAAGAAACTTTGATTCTCATTGCTTTTCTTTTTAAGTTAAATTCCTCAAATAGATTTTTCCCCTCCAAATATACAAATTACTCAAAATTAAACCTGAAGTTGGGGCGTGCTGTGGTGGCGCAGCGGGTTAGCACGCCCCACGTTTGGAGGCCTTAGTCCTCGACGCGGACGTCGCGGGTTCGACTCCCAACGACCTTTGCCGCATGTCTTCCCCCGTCTCCTCACCCTCCTTCCTGTCTGCCTACTGTAGAAAAAATACGAGCCACTAGTGCCGCAAAAACTCTCCGGAGAAAAAAATGGAAAAAAAAAATAAAAAAATTTAAACCTGAAGTTATTTAATTAAAAATGCTTTAAATGTAAAAAATAAAACCCCTGACCAGCAGTTGGCCGGCTCACTTCTGTAGCCGAATCCATACAAATTGATTAATCATTGAAATAATAATTCATTTAGTTATGGAGACCTGGAGTACACAGACTCTAAAACAGGCCGTCAGCTGAAGGAACAACTCGGCTACTGTTGCCTGGACGACGCTTTGCTGCGTTTTTTCTGTCTACAACAGTAAACTAATTTCAGTGAATCTGTGGTTTCCTTCAGCTGAGAGAGAGAATCATCCTGCTGTTCTTCTCCTGATGCCTTTTTACGACCAGAACCGAGCCGGGTCAGGCTGTAGAGCTGCTAACGGACTCGTCAGGACTGTAAAACAGCAGGATAGATTCTGTGACCTTTAATGTAACTCACGGTGACCTTGAATCGACCTTTAAAAGGTTAAAGTTGAGCTGCTGGAGGCAGCAGAAACCCAGGCTGGTGTTTGGACCAGACCTGGTTCTGGATTGATCAATACTTTAGCCTTGGAGTTGAAACTCGACCTGTTGGACAGATCACATTTCAGGTCAACCATTTCGGTTTTTACCTGAGGTCAGTGAACGCATCGTCGCTGGGTGTGGTTCTGGTTCGGCCGTATCAGCCGGTCCAGTTCTGGTTCTGAACTCTAATGTTGTCTTTCCGTTATGACTCAAAGGAAAAGTCCGGGAGGAAGAGGAGGGAAGCTAAGAAACCAGAACCAAAGGTACGGCCCGGTTCTGTTCGGTTCCGGTCAGAGCCGTTTGGACCTATGGTCCAGAACCTTCATGTGAACTTGACTGATCTTCTTCTTCTCTGGTCCTCAGGCTGCTGGTGTCTCCTCTAATCAGGTCAGTCGGGTCACCAGAACCGAGTCAGGGTTTGTTGCGGGGTGAAAGGTCAGGGAGCTGACCCTGTTTGTTCCTCAGAGCGACTCCGACATTGTGGCTCGGACCTGGGAGGACGGACCCTACATGTTCATCATCAAGGTCCAGAAGACCGGGCCGTGGACACTGCAGCGTCCGTACACACACACACACACACACACACACACACACACACACACACACACATACGCACTCAGAGTGTTTGGTCTCTTCCTGGTTGAACTGGTTCTGTGTTTCTGTTTCCAGTTCGGGTCAGCATGAAGGGACCTCATGGCTTCATCTCAGGAACTGAGTGGCCTCTGATGGTGGTGAGACCCCAACACACACACACACACACACATGCACCCACACACACACACACACACACACACCTACACACACACACACACACGCACACACACACACACACAACACACGTTTGCGTGGGTATCTTTGTAGGAGCCTTAGATTGACTTCCATTCATTTCTATAGCCTAACCCTAACCAAAACTCAATTCACACCTTAGTCCTGTTTTAGGGTCAAGGGTCAACCCCGACCCACAAACAGCGTTTCTCCTTGTGTGGACCACAGACCACGGAGCTGATCCGCTGGACCCATCTTCAGGGTCTCTAGGTCTCCATAGCAACCATGAGAGACTACAGTTTGGCCTACACAAACATGAACATGTAGACATTGTTAAGCTCCGGTGGGCCTTTAACTAGACCAGATATGGACCCTGCAGACTGTGGAGCCATTTTCTTGGCTTTCCTTCAAATTAAAGGCAGATTCTTTCTGACCTCGTGTCAGATGCTGCTTCAGTAAAAACTCAAATAAAAGTTTTGTAGACACGGTCATGGGCGCTAACTCCTCTTGCTAACTGATCCTGCTAACTGATTATTCTAACTCCTCCTGCTAACTCCACTGGCTAACTCCTCCTGCTAACTGATTATGCTAACTCCTCCTGCTAACTCCAGTGGCTAACTAGATTGGCTAACTAATCCTGCTAACTCCACTGGCTAACTCCACCTGCTAACTGATTAGGCTAACTCGTCCTGCTAACTCCACTGGCTAACTAGACTGGCTAACTCCTTCGGCTATCTCCACTGGCTTACTCCTCCTTCCAACTCCACTGGCTAACTCCACCTGCTAACTGATTAGGCTAACTCGTCCTGCTAACTCCACTGGCTAACTAGACTGGCTAACTCCTTCGGCTATCTCCACTGGCTTACTCCTCCTTCCAACTCCACTGGCTAACTCCTCCTGCTAACGCCACTGGCTAACTCCTCCTACTAACTTCACTGGCTCACTTCTCCTGCTAACTCCCCGTGCTAACTCCACTGGCTAACTCCAATGTCCTGCTAACTTGTCCGTGTCTCTGCAGTTCTACATGGTGATGTGCATCGGGTATGTGCTGCTGGCTGTGATGTGGCTGGTTTTGTCCGCCTGCTACTGGAGAAGCCTGCTGCGGATCCAGTTCTGGATTGGTGGCGTCATCTTCCTGGGCATGCTGGAGAAAGCCGTGTACTATGCCGAGTTCCAGAGCATCAGCTATGAGGGCGTATCAGGTAGCCTGTTAGCCGGGTAGCCTGTTAGCCAGGTATCATGTCAGCCTGTTAGCCATTTATCATGTCAGGCTGTTAGCCATTTATCATGTCAGGCTGTTAGCCATTTATCATGTCAGGCTGTTAGCCATTTATCATGTCAGGCTGTTAGCCAGGTATCATGTCAGCCTGTTAGCCAGGTATCATGTCAGCCTGTTAGCCATTTATCATGTCAGCCTGTTAGCCATTTATCATGTCAGGCTGTTAGCCATTTATCATGTCAGCCTGTTAGCCATTTATCATGTCAGGCTGTTAGCCATTTATCATGTCAGCCTGTTAGCCATTTATCATGTCAGGCTGTTAGCCATTTATCATGTCAGCCTGTTAGCCATTTATCATGTCAGCCTGTTAGCCAGGTATCATGTCAGCCTGTTAGCCAGGTATCATGTCAGCCTGTTAGCCAGGTATCATGTCAGCCTGTTAGCCAGGTATCATGTCAGCCTGTTAGCCATTTATCATGTCAGCCTGTTAGCCATTTATCATGTCAGCCTGTTAGCCATTTATCATGTCAGGCTGTTAGCCATTTATCATGTCAGCCTGTTAGCCAGGTATCATGTCAACCTGTTAGCCAGGTATCATGTCAGCCTGTTAGCCAGGTATCATGTCACCCTGTTAGCCAGGTATCATGTCAGCCTGTTAGCCAGGTATCATGTCACCCTGTTAGCCAGCGTCTCCTCCTCCTGGTTCGACCTCCTGAGCTGTCATGTGTCCTCCTGCAGTCCAGGGGGCGGTGGTGTTTGCCGAGGTGCTTTCGGCTGTGAAGCGGACGCTGGCCAGAGTTCTGGTGATCATCGCCAGTCTGGGATATGGAATCGTCAAGTGAGTCCAGCAACTGCTGCCATCAGAGAACAGTAATCCCAGTAGTATAACAGAACTGGGCCTGGAGAGAACGGGTCGCCCAGAACCACGAATCACTTCCTAGCCTGTTCAAGGTTCTGACAGCATTTGTATTTATTAACATGTCTCAAAGATTAAAATGATCGAGAACACTGCTGACAGATCCATCGGGTTCCCTCCTGAACTTCCTCTCATCCTGCATTGAGGATCTTTGCAGCAAGATGCCTCACTCCGGCAACTCACAGACATCTGTTTTAATGCGTTTTGTTACATAAGAAAAATAAACTCAAATAAACTTTTTTGCATCCAGAGTTGATGTTACAGATGCTTTAAGTTTCATGATTCCCAGATTTGTAGGTTTTCTTTGTTTCTAAGCTATTATGACCTTTAACCCCTGTGACCTTCTACCCCCCCTGTTTCTGTCAGGCCAAGGCTGGGTGCCCTGCTGCACAGAGTGGTCGGCGTCGGCTTGCTCTACCTGCTCTTCTCCATCATCGAGGGAATCCTGCGGGTCCACACGGTGAGTTCTGACCTGCTGGCCCGGTTCTGTTGGACCTGTTCCAGCCCAGTTGTGGATCAGTTCCGGCCCGGTCTAACCCGTGTGTTCTGCAGGATCGGGGAAATGACGACCGGAGCCTGATAGTGTGTGACGTGGTTCTGGCTCTGACCGACTCCTGCGTTGTCTGGTGGATATCCTTACAGCATCAGAACCTTCAGTCATGATTGAATATCGTTTCGCTGTTTGATTCGTTATGTCTGCCTGGTTGAACTCCAGGTCCAGATTTCTAATCTGAAAACAGAGAAGAAGAAAAAGCCTCTGAGAACCAATCAGCTGCTGATTTAATTTCTTTCTATTTATTCTTTCTCATCCTCCTTTTTTCTTCCTTCTTTATTCTTGCATTCATCTCCTCCTCCTCCCTTTGTCTTCAGGCTGAAGATGATGTTCTTCTGGCTGCTATTCCTCTGGCTGTGCTCGATTCTGCCCTCTGCTGGTGGATATCCACTGCTGAACCTTTCCTTTTTAGCTGTAGAGAATCAGACTGTTGCTGCCTCTTATGTGTTAGCGATCCATGTTAGCGTCTTCCATGTTTGGGTCCCCCATGTTAATGTCCCTCATGTTAGCGTTCTCCATGTTAGCGTCCTCCATGTTAGAGTTCTCCATGTTAGCGTCTCCCATGTTAATGTTCCTCATGTTAACGCCATCCATGTTTGGGTCCCCCATATTAGCGTCCCTCATGTTAATGTCCCTCATGTTAGCGTCCTCCATGTTAATGTCCCTCATGTTAGCGTTCTCCATGTTAGAGTTCTCCATGTTAATGTCCTCCATGTTAGCGTCCTCCATGTTAATGTCCCCCATATTAACGTCCTCCATGTTAATGTCCTCCATGTTAGCGTCTTCCATGTTAATGTCCTCCATGTTAGCATCCTCTATGTTAGCGTCTCCCATGTTAGCGTCCTCCATGTTAATGTCCCCCATGTTAGCGTCCTCCATGTTAATGTCCCCCATGTTAGCGTCCTCCATGTTAATGTCCCCCATGTTAGCGTTTTCCATGTTAATGTCCTCCATGTTAATGTCCTCTATGTTAGCGTCCTCCATGTTAATGTCCCCCATGTTAGCGTTTTCCATGTTAATGTCCTCCATGTTAACGTCCTCCATGTTAATGTCCTCCATGTTAGCATCCTCTATATTAGCGTCTCCCATGTTAGCGTCCTCCATGTTAATGTCCCCCATGTTAGCGTCTTCCATGTTAATGTCCTCCATGTTAGCATCCTCTATGTTAGCATCTCCCATGTTAGCGTCTTCCATGTTAATGTCCCCCATATTAACGTCATCCATGTTAATGTCCCTCATGTTAGCGTTCTCCATGTTAGCGTCCTCCATGTTAGCGTCTCCCATGTTAATGTTCCTCATGTTAACGCCATCCATGTTTGGGTCCCCCATGTTAGCGTCCTCCATGTTAGAGTTCTCCATGTTAGCGTCCTCCATGTTAATGTCCCCCATATTAACGTCCTCCATGTTAATGTTCTCCATGTTAGCGTCTTCCATGTTAATGTCCCCCATGTTAGCGTCTTCCATGTTAATGTCCTCCATGTTAGCGACTCCCATGTTAGCGTCCTCCATGTTAATGTCCCCCATGTTAGCGTTCTCCATGTTAGCGCCTCCATGTTAGAGTTCTCCATGTTAGCGTCCTCTATGTTAGCGTCTCCCATGTTAGCGTCCTCCATGTTAATGTCCCCCATATTAACGTCCTCCATGTTAATGTCCTCCATATTAATGTCCTCCATGTTAGCATCCTGCATGTTAATGTCCCCCATATTAACGTCCTCCATGTTAATGTCCCCCATATTAATGTCCTCCATGTTAGCATCCTGCATGTTAATGTCCCCCATGTTAGCGTCTTCCATGTTAATGTCCTCCATGTTAGCGTCTTCCATGTTAATGTCCTCCATGTTAGCGTCCTCTATGTTAGCGTCTCCCATGTTAGCGTCTCCCATGTTAACGTCCTCCATGTTAATGTCTCCCATATTAAGGTCCTCCATATTAGCGTCCCCCATGTTTGGGTCCCCCATATTAGCGTCCCCCATGTTTGGGTCCCCCATATTAGCGTCCTCCATGTTACCGTCCCCCATATTAGCGTCCTCCATGTTAGCGTCCTCCATTTTAACGTCCCCCATATTAGCGTCCTCTATGTTAGCGTCTTCCTTTATGGCGCTCTGTGTTATGTCTACTTGGAGCATTTGGTCCGGGTTAGCTGTAGCGTCTCGGTTTCTCGATGAAGCTTCCTTGACCTTTGGTCCCACATCTTCGTGAGCCTGGCTCAGACGATGAAGCTGCTGAAGCTGAGAAGGAACGTTGTGAAGCTCTCTCTCTTCAGACACTTCAGCAACACCCTCATCTTTGCTGTCATCGGTGCGTGAATGCCTCCTGTTCCTCCTCTTCCTCTTCTTGCCTTTCTAAATCTCTGTGTTGTTTTCAGCTTCGGTGATCTTCATCATCTGGACGGCGAAGAACTTCACCATGTCCAGGTGTCTCCCTGTAAGTAAGGAGACGCCCTTATGTCTCTCTGTCGTCACGTCTCCAACGTTTTCATTCTTGCTGGTTTAGGACTGGAGGGAAGTCTGGATCCAAGACGCTTTCTGGCGCTTCCTGTTTTCCGTCATCCTATTGGTCATCATGTTCCTATGGCGACCGTCGGCAAATAATCAGATGTAAGAGGCGTTCTGGGGTTGGGTCATGTTTTATTCTGTGGTTTTAAGTGGACTGTGTTTGTGCGTGTCAGGTACGCCTTCAGCCCCCTGGTGGACGGGGACAGTGAGGATGAGGAGGAGAAGGAGCCCATGATGAACGAGGCTTTTGGTCAGAAACCTTCATCGTTTGTCTTCCTCAGCCTTTCCTCCCAGCCTCCAGTGAAGCTGCAGTTTGTTATGAAGTGAAGTTTTAGCTACCCCTTTAACTGCTTCCTGTTTGATTCAGGGGGTCACTGGTTTTAATATTTAATAAGAAATCAGTGCAAATCCAATAATAATCCTTATTAAATAGTTAATATGTTTATAAAAGCAGCAGATGGCTGAAGTCTTGAGGCTTAGTGTGTTGTTTCTTATATGTTGAAGCTTGTTGACCTTCTAATTGAGTCGTGGTTCTCTGCAGACTCAAAGTGGGCGTGTCTAAAGCGTGAGCTCTGATTGGCTGGCTCCGGCAGCAGGAATCTGACAGGAATTGTTCATCAGTGGCGACCGCTTTAAAAAGATAAACTAGAAAGTAAAAAGGTTAAGGCCAGCTGAAGTCACGTTATGTTTTGAATGATAATTTTCCAGTTTTTGTGGTTTCCATCCGGGTCAGACTGTAAACGTGTCTCATCTGGTTCTATAGTTCTGGATTGTTGTTATGGAGACCAGATTCTGTAGCTGCTGGTCGTCACAGTTCCTACAGATGTATTACTGAACGGTTCAGCCCAGACAGGAAGTGAACTGGAAGCGGACCAAACCTCCACCGCCTTCAGCTGGTCCAGGAACTCTGACATGTTGAAGCTTTGCTGTTTGTTTCCCATCAGACGGGATGAAGATGAGGGGGACGAAGACCGAGAGCAACGGGACAGCCAGACCCAACAAAGTGGTGAGCTCTGTAAATCATCTTCATCGCCACCATCTTCATCAGCTTCAGCTGTTTGCTAACCAAGCGGTTCTTCTGTGAACGTGTCGGGACAGGATGAAGATCTGAAGTGGGTGGAAGAGAACATCCCGTCATCGATGGCCGACATGTGAGTCAGTTCCCGCTCAGCAACCCGAACTGAGCTAGCCTCCAGCTAACGTCGAGCTAGCCTCCAGCTAACTGGCTCCTCTTCTTTCCACAGAGCGCTGCCCCCTCTGCTGGACTCAGACGAGGTCAGTTCCTACTTCCTGGTTTCACTTCCTGGTTCTGGTTTTCCAGTGTGATCAATGTTCAGTTGAGTCACTTTAACCTCTGATCTCCCAGAGGGTTACCATGGTTACCTGATGCACAGAAAACACTCGGTGTTGTCCTGCATCTAAGCAGCAGGGGGAGAAAAATGCCCAGCAGAGCTGACCGGTCGCCATGGTTACATCATTCTTGTTGTCATGGCGATGATGGCTGAGCTGCTGCAGCCATTACTAATCTGAGGAGCAGAACCAGAGCCCAGTTCTGCTGACTGACCCGGTGGATCCGGGTGAGACCAGTTCAGATCCGGTCTTCTGGTCATCTTCTTGTCGTCTTCTTGTCGTCTTCTTGTCGTCTTCTGGTCATCTTCTGGTCATCTTGCCGTCTTCGGGTCGTGAAATGAAATGAATCCATCAGTAGGAACCTAAACTATGTCATCATAAATCCTGATTGGAGCAGACTCCGTCAGTCTGTCCTCCATGTTGGTTTGTCCTGAATTAAACCTCTAACCTGGTTTATTTGCAAACCAGTCTTCATCCTGCTCATTCTTACTGGACAGTCTGTTTATGGTACTGATGATGATGATGAATATGATACGGAGCGCTATTAAACCCTAAAGTTAGTCGGGTAGACTCTGATTAGCTTCTCTGCTCTCCTATTGTTTAGTGTGAAGCATAAAGTTATTACAAGTTATCTGATGAAGATCTGCTGTTCATGAAATGTCCTCAGGTTTGGACGCCAGTTATTAAAAACGATCAATCCGTCCAGGCTCCTGTCAGCTCTACCGGATGGCAGAGAGTGCTAACCGGGATAGCATACAGGCTAACATCCCAGATGAATGTTAAAGTAGCTCACTATGAACCAAATCAATGAATCATATTGATCTCTCTGTTTCAGGAAACCCAGACGACAAAGCTGGAGATGTCTAAGATGGAGTGAATTTGACGGAGGTGGAGCAGATGGAGAGATGGCTGGTGTTTCTAAATGGACATAAAAAAGGATGGAGGAGTGATGGATGGAGGAGTGATGGAGGAGTGGACAGTTTTTGGGTTTTTCTCTGATTGTCTCCTGGCTCCCTGAGCTCCTCTAAACGTTTCACTGGGAGCTGAATCCAGTCATTCTGTGTATAATGATAATAATGATGATCTGCTTTCTGCAGCACGGCCGCTGGCTTCCATTGTTGTTGTGCAGTGGCGCCGCCCTGCTGGATGTCTGTCGGGTTTGCTTTTGCTTTTATGTTTTTTGCGTTGTGAATTGGTGTTTGGATATTTTTCCTCCTCTAAAAGCCAAAGGGACGAACCAGAGAGAGAAATCACGAGGAATTATTGACTTTTATTTTGTAAAGTTTGTCTTTGTGTTTCAACCAATAAAGTTTTTATTTTCACCTGATTCTTACTGAAGCTTCATTCTGCCTCCTCTTCCTGGACAGAACCGGTTCTGATCGGGCTATACATGGCCGCCCGCCTGTCCCAAACCGACATGGCGTCCGCCCTCTGCTCCACCAGCGCCATGGTAACCGTTAGTGACATTATCCAGATTAATCCAGACACACTGCAGATTCCAGGCAGGAATGATCCCGGTGGATCATCGGACCTCCTGGGAAAATGAAACTTTATGGAAAAACATAAATGATCCGAACGGAACCGGCCGGACGGCAGGAAGCAGGCAGAGCAGATCAACAGATCCAAAACTTCATGGCTGGAAACACGATTTAGTTTTTACTTCCAAAAAGAAAACTGATCTGAAAAATAGTGGCAAAAATCTGCAAAGGAGGAAAAACTTTATTCTTAGCTCGGCTCTGAGGACTCTAGCCTCTTCCCCCTTTACTCTGCCACCTGTAAATAAAGCCCAGTGTGTCTGACGCCCCCTGCTGGAGGGCCATCTGTAAAGTCTTTTAGAACATGGCAGTTTAGCAAACGCCGCATTTATGTTTGTGATGGTAGGACAGAAAGTTGTGAACCTGAACTCCAGATGACCTTAAAATGTGTCTAATGGTTGTCATGGAGACCGCCCGATGCGAGGCGTGAAGATGTTTTCACTTCATCACTGTGAGCAGCAACCGGGTCTCTGGCCCAGTTTCATTATTGCTCTGAAACCTATTGTTTATTATTATTTATTGTATAATTTATGCACAATTTTAATTTGTTTAATAAAAAAAATTGGATAAAAATTAGCTTATTTTAACCTAATTCAGGCACACTTACATTATATAATGTTGACTAATTCACTAATGCTTTAGAAAATGTTAGAATATTGACTCATTTTGCTGATTAGTGATAAATGAATTACAGGGTTTAGAAGCCCAGTGTATCAGAAGCCTGGCAGCCCGCCATGCTTTGCTTGTAGTCTTTCTTTCAGAGGAGCGTTGAGGAGAGATGAGAATGATTTAAATGTGTGAACAAACAATTATGTGTTGTTTCCATCTCATCTCGCTGCCCAGCGTGTGGCGCTGTCTGCGCTGTAAAGTTCATGTCTGTGTCCCGGTTGGTCAGAGCGTTAGCGGTTAACGAACCAACGCTAATCTCATCATGCAGGTTCAGCCTGTGAGGAGCTTCACGCTGGTTTTATATTATTTTATTATTATTTTTATATAATTTTTCTGGTTACACGAAGCACCAACCCATAACAAATGTTTTGTCCACTTAGTCAGAGTTAATGAGGGCGGAGATCTGAGAAACTGAAGCAACCAAAACAGTTTCTGTGGCTCTTATTAAAACTCAACAGACAGAAATGTTAGAGCTGCTAAAGCCACATTAGCAGCATTGAATTAAATCTCAGTTTGTTGCTCATCTCTGCTCAGTGCAGCAGATTGAACTCATCCTGCAGGGCCGGTCCAAGGCTGCATGAGGCCTGGGGCAGAATCTGACCTAGGGGCCCCTCTTGCTGCTAAAACCATCAGCACCTCTAACAGCTTCTGGGTTGGATTTAATCTGGGAGAGAGAGAGTAGATTAACTGGCCAACCTGAAAACAATCAGTTATAATTACAGTTTATTCATTTGTATTTGTGAACAAACAGCTCAAACTCACAGCATCAGATTGTTGCTATGGTAACAAGACAATCTAACTATGAAGATTGTTCTTTGATCTTTTACAAAGTAAACTTACCAGCTCCTTAAAATCTTACATTTAAATGTTAAACAATTTAAAATCTTTTAATTTATGCTGAAACCATTAAATCAAATTCAGCAGCTTTGATCATCTCAATAAATAAATGTTACATTTATGTATCTGTGATACACCATAAAGTGGGAGAATTTAATTATCACTTGGTGATAGTCCAGAAAATCTGTTTAAGAAAATATACGCCACCACACAGAAATTAATAGTATTGCAACTAATTACATATATGGGTTTTAAAAGAAAAAGAAAAAGAAAAAAAAAAGGGTAACGAAGGTTCGGGCAACGTCTCACCAGGAGACCGGAGTTGAGGAGCCCCGGCCCTCGCTCTTCAGACAGAGTTTGGGGAAGAAGACGGCGGTTGTCCTTTCTTTCTCTCACTGACTGTTCGTCATTACAGGTTAGTAGTGTGAAGCTGGTGAGGGCTGCCCCCCCTTTAAAAATGTGGAGTAACAATGTATATGTGGATATGATTTGTAATTTGATTGATAGATGTGCTGAAACATTGAAAATAAATAAAGAAAAAAAGGATTTGTTAGGATCGCAGTTAGCTACATTTTAGCTACAACGGTCCCATAACGGCCGTTTTTAGCTCCGTTCCACTCCCCGATTAAACATTGGTACCCTGAGATACATTGTGTTGTTTTATCTGTTAAAAAGGAGTTATTATTATTATTATTATGATTATTGTTATTATTATTATTATTATTATGATTATTGTTATTATGATTATTGTTTTTATTATTATTACTATAGACTTTACTTTTTCTCCCTTGCTATGTAATCAATTAAACTGTAGTTTATTCAGTCGGACAGTAGTTATTGAAAACACATTAGAGCGAGCTTAAGGTTTTGTCCATTATTACATCTCCCTCTTGCAGTATTCAACATAATTAATCCTCTTATTTGAGAAATGGTTTTTTTAATGTATATCGCTGCACTCTGGATTGATTGGTGAGAGTTGATACCTTTTTACACAGGTGAAGGCTGTGTGTGGTTTTTTGTAGCAGAAGAAAGGACACAGGAATGTGATTGTTCTAGGAAATGTTAATAATTTCATAATTTCAATAATTTGTAATAAAGACAGAGTTTGGGGAAGAAGACGGCGGTTGTCCTTTCTTTCTCTCACTGACTGTTCGTCATTACAGGCTCTCCAAGATCAAGGGAAAGTAGAAAGTCTTCAGAAGAAGAAAAAAAACGGAAAAACAAAACAAAACATCATTTGTTATATTTGTCACTATAAGTAGAGACGAGTAACATATCTGTGCTAAAATATCATCATTTATGGCCCCTGAAGCCCTGGGGGCCCGATGGAGCTGCTGACTTCATTTGGATTAAACAGAAGTGAAAATAATTGATATTCATTTTAATTGTATTTTTGATTAATTGTTTTTTTTTAAGACAAGTAATTACCCAGTAATATTTTACATTTCCTGTCAACTTAACATCTTTTAATACAAAAACATGGCGGACGCCTCGGCGTCCCGACCGCCGGGCTCAGCAGGTTTACTGGGGGAAACTCTGAATTAATAAGAGAATATACGTATTTTTGTTTTTGTTGCAAATTAAACATGAACGAGTCGTCAGTCCAACTTCTGGACTAAATCTAATCAGATCGGATATTTCCACTTCAACTTCTCTGTAGTTTTTTAATGACTTCATCCTCTCTTTACCTTCTAAAAACTTTCAAATATTTAAAATAAAGATTACCTGGATGCTGAAAATATGAGCTGAAACTTCTTTTTCTCACTTCTTAGAAATAGAAACCAGATTTAGGTCACTTTTAAAATTTGTGGACTGCACAAAATCAGCCCAGGAGCCACAAATGGCCCCCTGGCCACCCTTTGAACACCCTGGACTTAAATCCGTTGCTTTGCTTTAAAGTTCTCTAGTTGTTCCGGGTTTGGTTCAGAGAAGTTTGAGTTAGAAAAGTAAAATATTAATTTAAAACGCTCTTAAGTCACATGTTGCAGGAAATCAAAAAGGTGTTTTTAGCTGTCTGTGAATTTGGTAGAATTATGAATGAATATTTTTAAAGATGAATTAACGTTTCCAAAGTGAGAGCGGCAGGAATGTCTTCGCTTCTCTCAGCAGCAGTTTCAGTAACACTGGAGGGAAGTTGCAGATGAATTTCCGAGCTGTCATAAATCCATCGTAATCCAGCAGGCAGATTGTTGATCATATTATAATCAGGCATCATGTTTTGGTGAGCAGCGCCGGATTAAAGGATTGTTCCTCATGTTTGTCTAAAATAAATCTGCTGAACCTTTTCAGCTCAAATCCTTTAGAGGACTGAGGCTCATTTTTTATTTCTATAAAAGGACCAAACTAATTCATATCTATTGTTTTCATTACATAAAGAAAACAGCAGCAGATAAAAGGTGTGAAGCGTCTGGCATGTGGAGCTGCAACATCCCATAATACTCACAGATCTTCTTCAGTACAAAGGAATCTCGCCTCACTCCGCCCATTACGTAACGGGATTATTGATACGCAGATTAGCGGCCGACCAATCGGAACAGGCCCCGCCCCCAAACAGAAACACACCGAGTGACTTGCAGTTTAGTTGTTAGATTTTAGTCTTTATTTTTCTATCTTTTTCTTGACAATTTGCTAGCAGACATGTGAAAACTTGGACCAACAAAACATTATCATCGTTATCATTATTATTGTTGCTTTTTATTGTTTTATTAATTACAGCATATTGTCAGATGTAACAGTGAGAAGATGGCGTTTTAAAAAACAAAGAATCAAAAACCAAACAGGAAAACAAGAAGAAAGAAACATTTTGACTTTAGTAATCAAAGCTGTTTTGCTTTTCTTTTTATTCCATATACACAATAAAACAGTCTAAAACATTAAACACACAGAGCTGAAGACGGTGCAGTGGTGGGGGGCAGTCCTCATCTACTGGGAGCAATGGGAAGACTGGGGCTGAGGGAGGGGACTACAAACAAAACTGGTCGTCAATATAAAACTAAGAGTCTTTTTTCTTCTTTTGTTTTTTGTTTCCTTCACATTTAAATCCACCAATCAGACGTCGGCAGTGATTGAGGTGGGGAGGAGCTAAAGGAGGGTTTTTTACATTTCTGCGTTTTCTTTTCTCTCGTAGACATTATAAAATCTCACAGACAAGCAAAGAAAAAGTTAAAAAAACAGGATGCACGTTTAGTCTGCATGACCCGGGCGACGGATGAAGGTGGGGTGAATTATTGCTTTCTGAGGAAGTATTTTTACTTCTCATCTACATGAATTGCATCCCTCTCATTCGCTCCGACTGTCTCTCACCGTGGTGATCTGTTTACGTGATTGCTCCGATTATTCGGGAGGAAGAGGAGGGATGGAGGGAGGAGAAGGAGGAGGAAGAGTTGGGGGCGGGGCTCAGAGCTCCTTGCTCAGCGAATCCCGGGCAGTTTTAATCCTCTTTGTTTGGCCTCACACGTTTCCCGCCTTTTTGTCTGGCAAATGATAACAAAAGAGATTGAAAAAATGTATTAAAATAGAATAAAAGCAGTCATACAAAAAGATTAGATGTGAGTTTAGTGGTTTAGTACAGATGTCGGTCTCTAGTGTTGTTAGTTTTTTAGTGTTAAAGGAAACAGAAAGAAAAACCAGCATGGAGGATTATCATCACATTCAGCATGAAGAGCAGCGTCTGAATCGGCTTCTCTCCTTTTATTCATCACTTCAGAGAAACAAGCCTCAGCCTGAAATCTGACCAAGTTTAGATCCTGACAGAAAAATAAACCTGAGATGACAGAAGTCTGAACTCTGTTCAATAATTCACTGATCAATTCACTACAAACTAACCATGCGGGTGCAGCTAGTCAGCTATTAACTATTTATTGATGCACTTATCAATCTTGATGTCCCATTGAAAAGCTTTCTTCTTTCAACATAAACACTGAGCTAACTATATGAGCTGGTTAGCTATTTAAATCTAACAACTAGTAGCTACGTTTAGGTGCTGAAACTCTTGAAAAGCTCTTGTGACACTTTAATGTCACATTGATCGACTCTTTTGATGTCCTTCACTGCAGACGCAAAGCTAACTACGTAAGTTAGGACTAGTTAGCTAGTTACAGCTAACCTCTTGCTGCTGAGTGCGAGGCCTGGAAGGTTTTAAAAGACTTATTTTTAAAAGGCTAATTTTGATTTAGATTTTTCTCATCTGTTGATGTGACTTTAATTTTCTTTCCTTCATTAAAAAGTGGAGTACCACAACTTCAGCTATTTAGCTTGCTAAAGCTAACAGCTATGTAGTTAATTCAACTACCATAAGATGTTTAGCAAGCCTTTGTTAATATCAGATCAGTCTTTGATCGACTTGCGTTTCCCTTTCAAATATTCAGATTTTTTTTCTATAGATCTAAATATTAAGCTAAAGATTGTTAGCTAGTTGAATGTAACTGCTACCAGTTCATTTTAACTGATGGAAGATTGTGAATAAAGCTTTAATTTTGACCGCCAATGACAGCTTGATGGTCACAGCTAGTTAGCTATTTACAGCTAGCAGCTACTGGCACCTGGAAGCTCTAGTCCAGGAGTCTCAAACTCCAGTCCTCGGGGGCCAGTGTCCCGCAGCTTTTAGATGTGCCTCTGCTGCACCACCTGAATAGAATAATTAGGTCATTAAGGTTCTGGAGAACTGATCTACACAAGGAGGAGGAATGAAGCCGTTTCATTCCAGTGTTTTGTACCTGTGGCTCATCTAAAACCTGCAGGACAGCGACTGGAGGACTGGAGTTTGACACCTGGAAGCTCTAGAAGGAAGATCAACTATAAAAACAGTCTGCAGTTGTACATCTAATGATTTCAATAAATCAAAACGTTTTTTCTGAGGTAAAGTTTGTCATGGAAGAAGACTTAGGAAGAAAACCAAACAAATAACGTACAGCTATCTGAACTATTTCTGGATTGCAGCTTTGCCTGGAACACCAGCCAACAATATGAAAAACTGAGTGTAATCTTTGTTTTTCTAACTTCATTCACTTTAATTCAGCTTCAAGAAGCTTTACAAACAGCCAACTAACTCAGCATTTGCCCAAGTTAACCCGGTACTTGAGTCTGGAGTGGAGGATTTATGTTTTTCAGGAATGACAATCGTTCCTTCAGACTGTTGTTGTCTCTTTGCTGTCAAAGTCAGTACAACGAAGGGAAGCTAGTTCTGCTCTTACATCTCCGACCTGGAGGGTAAAATGCCCTTTTAATTGATTTAAAATAATAACTTGTATCTGAATGCTGTAGATTCTCTCCTGTTTGGTGTACAAATAGAGAAAATACATCATGAAACGTTGCAACATCTGCAGGTTGGGACAGAACAAAGTTACAGAAACAGCTAAACCCCTTTAGCAACACGTCACTAACAGCCTGCGGGAAACGTTGCTGCAGCGCCGGCTGAGCATGTTGGGATGAAAGCAGGCGCCGCTGGACGGCGAGCCGCGCGCAGCAGTCTGAATGGAGAGGAGGTGACAACCATAATAATGGAGGAAGGTCAGAGGTCGCCCTGAGCAGGTGGCAACCACAGAAAAGCTTCAAAAACGGAGCGCCGAGTCGGCGGAAAGGAACGCGCTCCCTCAGCAGACCTCACAGAGTGACGGAAACGTTTGGCTAGTTTGTGTTTTCAGACCGTTTGCTGTCAGTCAGAAGCCGCTGTTTCTGTTTGAACGACTTCCTGAGAAAAAAGCTTCCTGTGGTCTGAAAGCTGCTGCCGGCGCCGGAGTCTGGCTTCCATCAGCAGCTGTTTCTGTCCATCACCTTTAGCTGCTCTGAGGTTAGCCAACTTAGCATAAAGACTGGATAGCGTCCAGGTTAGCCTAGCTTAGCATAAAGACTGGATAGTATGGTGACCAAATGTCCGTATTTCACGTCCTGTCCCGGGCGTCCCGGGTTTTTTTTAGAAAGTGAGGAAATGTCCTGTTTTTTTAAATTTCCTTCATTGGACCATTAAATTTACAGGCACTAGGGCCCTGCGCTGCATGTCACGTAATCCCTGAGCTGCATCAGTGCGGGCAGCCATGTTCTTAATCAGAAGATAGATAGCGTGGCTGTCAGTGCGCCAACAACATCCCAAAGCGCAAATGTATGAAGTTTCCCTGCTTTTAGAGCGCCCCCCCCTCCCTGCTCCAGGTTGTCCTGGTTTCACCAACACCCCCCCCCAAGCAGGTTTTCCTGGTTTTCCCAAAGTAAAATATGGTCACCCTACTGGATAGCGTCCAGGTTAGCCTAGCTTAGCATAAAGTCTGGATCGCATCCAGGTTAGCCTAGCTTAGCATAAAGACTGGATAGCATCCAGGTTAGCCTAGCTTAGCATAAAGACTTCATAGTGTCCAGGTTAGCATAGCTTAGCATAAAGACTGGAAGCAGAGGGAAACTGCTAGCATTGCTCAGATTAAACACTTTTAACCAGTATAAATGATCCCACCGTCTGATTATCTGTGGAGTTTTCATAAAAAAATAACTATTCTCACATTCATTGTCTTTAAAAACTCATTTTGTAAGATGGATATCTATAAATCCAAACTATCAAATAAGAACGTTTTGATTTTATTTTTGCCTGAACATCTGAACTTTAAAAATAATATTTCATTTGTAACTGAGATCACTGAATTAATAAATCAGAATTTAATGTTTTTCAAAGCAGAACAACCCGAGTTTTGGTGAAATAAGAGGCTTTCATGTAAAGCTGGGCATAAACTCACATTTTTGTCAAAGTAATCATGTGTCATCCATTGCGTAGCACAATGGTGGTAAAACTTCACGACCGACTTCCCATCAGTAATCAGGCCTGTTTGAAATTCTGGTCGCCCCGGTGAAGGTGTTGCCCTGTGGCAGCAGCCCTTCAGCTGAACGCTTCTCAGCAAAGCATATAAGCAACCTGACATAATATAATATTATAATACTTAAATATTGATTGAAAAAAAATTGAAATACTGGAAATAACAAACTTTAAACAACACATGAAAATAAATATGAATTTAAGGTTCACTCATCTCTCTCACGTTAGCATTAGCATACGTTTTCAAATACAAAACCGCTGCAGTAAAAGCTTGCAGCTAACTCTAGTGGAGTTAAAGTTGGCGTCTCCTCGCCGTTTGTGAAGGTACTCTGTCAAAAATTATCAGCCAAAATGATTATTCATCCTGTCATAATAAAAATAATTGGTTCATTTTTCAAAGCCATATTTTCATCATGTTATTCATATATATATATTCCACAGTTGCAAACTAAATATTAGACTGAAGCTAATTATTGAGCTTACATATAAATATTCAGGTAATATACAGATTCACTTGGACTATCAAAATAAAAGTTGTGTTTTCTGAAACCTTTAATTAAACTCCAGCTTTCAAATCGCTTTGAATCACAACTTTATCGTTGTTTCCCTCTTTTCCTGAACAACATTGCAGCTTAAAGGATGAGCTAATTCAGAGCTAGCTAAACATTAGGCTAGCTCTGACATAAATATTTAACATTGAGCTAAATATTTGGCTTTCTAAATAAATGTTTAGGTTTGAGCCAAATATTTACTTAGCATAGTAAATATTTAGTTAGCTAGCTAAAATGAACTGCCATGTTTTTCTCATATGACCGGCTAAATAACACAAATTATTGTTTTTCTTTTTCTTCTCTAGACTCAAGGCTACGACGTGTCGCTAACGCACGCACAGTGAGATAAAAGGATTTGCGATGCTGACCGCTGTTTGATCTGGACCTGAACATACGGAGCTTTATGTTATCTATAAAGTGGTTTATGGATTCATGACACTTTGTTGTTCTGGTTCTGATGAAGCACCAAACCAGCTGTTCTTAGAAATGTGGTGGAAATCTAAAAATCTGTTTTTTTAAAGTCTGTAGTGAAGATAAACTCTGAGGAGGAAACTGACTTTGAGCTGCTTCCATTCACTGCTGCTGCTATAAAAAGGTGATCAGAACCGATCAGAACTGATCAGAACCGGGTCTAAAACTGGCCTTAAAGTTGTAGATCGGGTGTAAACCTCTTTCCATGTTGCCATAGAAACCTAAAAGCCGTGAGTTCATGCTTGTGCTACGTAACTTTTATCACGTGAAAGTGTTTTAATGTGACTATAATTATGTGCAGTAAAGTGTGAATATAAGGAGCATGTTTGTGTCGTCAGTATCTAACTTTGTAATGGCCATTGAAGCTGTTGTCGATGCTCAGCTCCCTCTCTAATTGGACGGTAGCTGCTGACATCACAGTTTGAACGATAGCCACGGCTGCTTCTCGGAGGTCCCTCTTCCTCATCTCCTCCTCCTCTTCCTCCCCCCTGCCTCCCTGGTCACAGCCTCCATTTTGGGGAGACTCTGCCTCTCCCCCCTCCTCCTTCTCTTCCTCCCTGCTCTCGGTAAGCGCTAGCTTGGATTCAACATGGCTGCCTTGCTTCCTGCTGCTGTCTGTTCGCTCTGCGTCTTGCTGCCGCTTGCTGTTAGCTCCTCCTCCTTCGCGGCCGCTCTGAGGCTCGTCAGAGTCCCGGCCGATGCGCTCCAACTCACCGCTGTTCACAGCCGCTGTGGCGTTGATGATCTTGGCGTTGGCGTCGTCCTTCACGCCCTCCTTGCTCTTCTTCATGGGGCTGCTGTTCTTCATCTGCTCCTCCTCCTCCTGGTGGTTCTCGGTGACGTTCTCCTCCGCCATGCCGTTGGAGCAGCCCGTCTCACCGTTGGTCTCCGCCGCTTCCACCGGCGTCTTCTCCGGCTCCTCCGCTGCCTCGCCTCCACTCTCCGCAGTCTTCTCCTCGGCCTCTTTGTCGTTGCTCTCCTGGGTCGCTGCGGCGGCCTCACCGTCAGCGCCGCCCTCCTCTGAGGCGTCTCCTCCTTCGGCGGCCTCTTGCTCCTCCTCCTCCTCCTTGGCGCCTTCGCCGTGGTCCACGCTGCTGGACTTGCCCTTCCGCATGATGAAGTTCTTCAGGGAAACGGCACGGCCAAAGTGGGAACGCTTGGCCTTGGCTGATTTACCTTCTTCTGCGGCTGCTTCCTCACCTGCGCAGGAAATGGAGGAACGTTAGCTAACCAGTTACTTCTGGAGTAACGAGTGTTTTAATAACCGACTGGATGGAAACCTGAACCAAAGAAGACTGCAGTTCTCTTTGTCTGGATTATTTTGAATGACCCTTTCTGTAGAGCAAGCTTCTTAGCAGCTAGCTGCGCTAACCCTAACACACTGCTGATAAACACTAGCTCTGCTAATGCTAAAGCGCTAAATTCTTTGTTACTACCTTAGCCTAATTGGCCGGAGTAGGGCTTTGGTCAGAAAGCATGCTAACATTAGCAGATTTGAACAGTTTACTGTTGCACAGCAATGCATTCTGGGTAGAAAATAAGAGTCTTTTGCTGCACTGTATCAGGAGAGGAAACTGAACTGCTTGTTAACATTCAACACGGATGTCAAACCTTATTCAACTGACAGTTTATAAAACAGCCAAGTAAATTAGCGCTTTCAGGATTTATCCAGAAAATGTATTTTATGGGAAGCTAAGTATGCGGAATGTTTTCAAAATTAGCAAAAAGGCTAAAAATTAGCTCTACTATTAGCCCATTTACAAATTAGCAAACGTTTCCCACCACTAGTTTAAGTATTAAAATCTTAGGCAGCAGAAAAGAAAGCAGAACCTTTAATTTAGGCGAAGCTAAGTGTGCTAGATGTTTTCAAAGTTAGCAAAATCGCTACAGTGCCAAACAAAAAATTAGCTCACCTATTAGCGGATTAATGGAAGTGTGCTCACCGCTGCTTCTTACCCATGAAGGTTTTGTCCGGAGAATCCAGAAAGCTTTGAAATAATTCATGAATAGTTTTAACTGTCAGTGTTGATTTAATGATTATAGAGCTCACAGGAAAATGGCCGAATGTGAAAACAGCCGCAGCTTTTAGAGATCAGGGTTGCAGGATGTTTAGAAAACCTGTAGCATAGCTGCCCTGTTACCGGACGCTTGCCTCTGATTGGCTGATGGTGCTTCGTGGCGACTCCTCCCCTGGAACTGCTTTGCCTTGTGGAGTCTCAGGAGTTCAGAGACTCAATCTAAGCTGTAGAAACAGAACTGAACTGGTCAGGGAGCGGACCGATCGCTGCGTGAAACATTGGAAACATTTTTATTCTTTCAAGCTGCAGCGTGATCCAAAGCAGGGAACCGCTCCAGCTTCAGAACCGCCCGTCAGCCGATCCAGACGGTTCTTTGAGTCTGAATCATTAGCCGTTTTCCCATTAACAGTTTTTATTCACATTTTAACGTATCGCATTAGAAAAAATTGATAGAAATGGCACAATTTAAAATGACTTCCTCAGTCACTTCAGGCAATTTTTGGCTTTTCTAAAAAAGAGCTAATGCGCTAAAGACGGAAACACATTTACAGGATCATTTCTGACACAGCAAACTTTCCCCTCTACTGCTGGGTCCGTGCCTTACCAGAGGCACCAAACTCTGAAAAATCTCAAATTACAAACCTTCAGCAGGGAGGGGAGGACTCTCTCTGGTTCATGCTAGCTAGCAACTTCTCCTTCCTGTTAGTAACTTCTACTTCCTGTTTATTCCAGCCATGTGTAGCATCAACATCTGATGACATCACACTCTGTTCAGCCTGACTGATTGGCTCCTAACCAGCAGATGGAAATCGACCAATTTGCCTTTTTCTTTTATCCGTTTTTGCGACATTTGAACGTTTGCATGGCGGTTGGATGGAACCGCGGCTGCTGGTACCGAGGTCGACCCGTTCTTCCAGGCTGCTGCCCGCTGCCGGAGGTTGGCTGTTTCTGCGGTGGTTTTGATGATTAACAGATTTTAAGCTGATTGGTTTACAGAGAGTTGATTAGATGTTACAGCCTACTGAGGAACATCCGACCAGCATCCTGTTTTCTGTCACTCCTTCCTTTTATGCAGCCAAAAGCTAATTTTGACTGGAGCGTCTGTAAAATTTGAATTTCACACAGTAAATATTTTACTGGATGACATGCTGAACTACATCAGCTCCCTGCGAGCCGGTGAGCCTCGACCTCCCTGGAACGGCGTGGACTCAGACTCAGCCTGAGCCCAGAGCTCTGCAGCGGCGTCCCACTGGGATGATACCTGGAGTCCGGCTGTTTCAAACCCGTCAAGCCTTCAGCGCGCCAGTCGGACGAGCTCCGACGTCTTTAAAGAGCCTTTCCAACGGGAACAACCCGAGTGGAGATCTACTGAATTTCACCTCAGACAGACGGATCACTCCTTCACATCTGAGTGATTTTTTAAACAAAGCACACACGTTTACGTATCAGTTCATGTAGAAATCATTGAGTTTTAAACAGAATCAGTCAAGAAACCGAAACAAAAACATTGTGACTGAAAACTACATGAACCCCATGACCCAGCTGGCTGTGGAAACCATCAAGTCCACTCCATGACTGCCAGGTAAACCAACCCCAACCATCACTCCTCCACCACCGTGCCTGACAGTTAAACTGAGCTGCTGTTTAGTTTGACTAACATCTCCTGCGTATGAAGCACCGCTGCTAGCTGGTGTAGCTGTTGGATTTTAGGATGTTAGTTCCTGTTTTCTCACCAGAGGCTGCAGTGGCGTCCTCCTCACCAGTAGGGACGCACTCTGTGTTGGCCCGTTTGCTCTTGGGGATGACACGCTTCTTGAAGGAGGTCCAGATCTCGTTGGCGTGTTGCGTCACTGTCCCGGCTCCCGCCACCTTCTCCTCCTCGCCTCCCTCGGCCTTCTCCTCCTCCGTCTTCGCTTCCTCGGCTCCTGCCTCAGCCTTCCCCTCCTCTTCTTCTTCTCCTTCCCCTGCGCCCTCCTCTGTTTTGTCGGCAGACTCTTTGTCCGAGCCCTTGGCCTTGGCGCTGATGCCCACCACGGACGAGTCCCTCTTCAGACCCTGGAAGGTCCAGGAGCGTTTCAGCTTCCAACGCTTGTGACCGGACTCCTTGGAGTCCAGGGTGGAGGAGTCTCCGCCTCCTGCTTCTCCCTCTGCTCCCTCCTCCTTCCCATCCTCGCCGCCGCCACTCTTTTTGTGTGTCTTCTGAGCCATGAGCTTCTTGAAGGAGTGCCAGCGCTTCATGTGCTTGGTAGTCGAGGACGAAGCTTTCTGCTCTCCCTCTGCTCCTGCCGCCGCTCCGCCCTCCTCCGCCGGGGCGTCCGCCATGGCGTTGAGCGCTTCTGGGTCCTCCAGGCGGTCCAGGGACCGAGACCGGACTTTGACCTGCTTCTCGGGCTCCGCCGCGCCACCATCCTTCTTCTCGGTGCTGCGATGGGAGAAGATCCTCGCCACGGGCTTCCGGATCAGATCGCGGACGGTGGATTTGGTCTCTGCAGTTTTGCTCTTCTTCTCCTCCTCCTTCTCTCCGTTCTCTGCAGGCTTGTCCATTGCCGCCTGTCCCTCTGCTCCTCCTTCGGCTCCTCCTTCGGCCTCCGCTCCTTCCTCTCCTGCTTTTTCTCCGTCCTTCTCGGCGGCTTCCTCAGCTCCCCCTGTGGCCGCGGCGTGTTCCTTCTTCTTCCTGCCTGCCATCACCTTCCCCAGGCCGCTCTTGTTGAGGAAGGAGTCAAGGAAGGAGGTCTTGGTCTCGGTGGAAGAGGTGCTTTCTGAGCTCTGAGGAGGAATCGCCTCCCCACCTGCTGCTGCTCCTTCCTCTTCACCGCCGGCCTCCTCGGCTGCGGCTGTGTCATTGTTCACAGTCTCTTGGTTTTCCGTCGCCTCGCTGTTGACCGCCGAACCGTCGTTCTCCACCACTTCGCTGCCGACAGTCTCTGCGTTTGCGGTTTGGACTGGCTGCTCCACCTCGGCTGGCTTGCTTTCTGGGGTTTTCCCATCTTCCTGGACCACTGGCGCCGCACTGACCTCAGTCGCCGCCATCTCAGAAAGGGAAAACAGTAATCAGAGCTGAACTTCCTTCCTTGACCTTCTTCCTTCCTCTTCCTCTGTGACTTTCTGGGGCTGGGTTCCTCCTGTGCGGCAGCGCTCTCAGGTCATGGAGAGCAGTGGCGAGGAGGAAACGCACTCAGCATCCTACTAGTCCTCCAAACTCCTGTGGAGAAGAGAAGGGTGAGGAGAGAGGGGGGAGAGGAACAGATGGTTAATAGTCTGAATCGACACCACGGACACTCAATTAGTCTCGACTAGGCCGTGCTTTGAATGTGGAATGAAGGGAGGATCTCGACAGGGAATGCAATGCAATTACGATGTTTCCAGAACAAGTGACACTTGGAGAAGTTAAAGCTCGGTGTGTGAACACGCCGACTCTGTCCTCCTTTCCTCTCAGAAAGTCAGGAACAGTGTTGGGAATCAGCCTGAAGGAGTCGTTTCTCTGCGGCTAAACCCAGGAAGACCTGCAGCGGGTTTCCTGAGTAAAACAGGATCGACTGTCGGATCTTTATTAAACCTACGTCAAAGTGCTGCTGCTGGTCGATCTGTTACGACCCAGAACCGTTGCCAGTCGTTAGCTTCGGCCCAAAATGATGACCTGCTGTTTCACCAAACAGTCAATCACGAGGAAAGCGGCTGATTTGATCCATCAACAGTAAATTGGGATCTAAAAACATATGTACTCTCTATGGAAATAAGTCAGTAGATTAATCAATCCATGAATCAATTTTAGATACTCCTGATCTCAGCAGGAACCGCTGGTCCACAAAGTCCTTCCTTACATTTCTACCAGCTAGAGGACAGCAGCGTTTCCCAGCCCTAGAACCCTGCAGGTTTTAGATGTTTCCCTGATTTAACACACTGGATTCAGCTGATTGCAGCTCAACAAAAGCCTGTTAATCAGCCATCAATTAAAATCAAAGCACATTTAAGACATTCAGGGCATGGTGGCTTCAGGAGCGGGGAGGGAAACGCTGAGCTACAGGGGGAAGGACAGTCTATCAAATAGTTACTGGGAATTATTGGCAAATGAAAGACTGATGAAGTGACCATCAGACATCCTCAGTCTGTCAGGGGAGTGAAGGATTAGAGGAAGGTGAAAGGTCAGTTTGTAGCTACGCAGCTGGATCCAGTCAATCTGAAGGTAGTTTGGACCACAGTCACCGACAAACTGGAAACACTGGAGGACTGAAGCTCTGAGGTGTGGAAGGCACAGTCAGTCAGTCAGTCAGTCAGTCAGTCAGTCAGTAACAGACCTGAGGTTTGGCTCGGTCCGGGATTCTGGAGTCCTGCAATCGGTCCAATTGAGATCTGAAGTGTCTAAAAAGTCTCCGTCTCTAGGGGTCGGGTGTTTGTAGACTAAACTGTCCCGGTTCTTTCTGGAGGACTGACACGTCCTGCAGAGGAGCAACGACCACCGGCTCTTCTGGCGGGAATTGAACCTTTTCCTCCCGGCTTGTTGGTAAAGTGAACTCTTCCCTGAGTCCCTCATTTCTGCCTCTGTCTGCAGGCGGCCTGTTTGCTTCGAGCAGAAGATGCTCCGCCACTCTCCGTAAGCAGTGGTAGTAGCAGCGCCTGAATGAATGAATCAGAGGCTGATGAGTCACGCGCCGGGCGAGCACCGTCTGTCTGACGGAGGTGAGAAAGGGAAGCCGCCTGCAGCAGGGAGGCTCTCAGGTGGAGACGAGCGGCGGGGCTGTAAACACATCCATCACATGCTCCAGATAATCCCACAGTGCCTGAGCGGCTCCATCGCTCAGCGGCTGCTCTGCCTTCCTGTTGACGGTTGACTGGTTTGCTGTTTCACAGGCTGATTTACGGCCTGACTGAGGCAGAAACACTGAAACGCCTCCAATTCGTCGTTGTTTGGGTTGTAAATGGAGCATTTTCAGAGTGGATGCTGAATCATGACTCAGCAAAGAAGATTCTTCAAGCAGACAAACGCCAGTTCTCTTCCTGCAGCTGCGTTGTTTCAGTGAGACGACATGGACGACGCTCAGCAGAACAGCTGTTGATCGGACATGTTTCCATCCAGCTAGCATGCTAATTTGGAGCAAACCTTTAAAGTGTCACAAGACCAAAAACGCTCAGGAAGCAAGGCATGTTAGGAAAGGTGAAAGTTTTCCGTCACTCGGAGCAAACACAACACACAGGACCCAACAGCAACAAAGTTGAACAACTGTCCAGTGTTACGTTGCTAGCCCACGTCTATGTGTTTGAATGTTGCTGGAGGACGGCTAGCAGCTCATAGATCCATAGGGAGGAAAGGAGAGCGCGAAGTCGCCTCCTGTGTATTGAGACTGTTAGCCGCGTTTCTGTCTGATGGTTTGGAGCGAATCCACCAGTTATGTTTGTGGGGTTAGGGTTAGGGTTAGTGCTGGGACAAACAGGAAGTAAAGATTGCTAGCTAGCATGGAGCATACATCGCAGAAGAATGGAGATGACTTCAGGAATGCGTTGCTATCTTCCTGTCAAATGCTTCCTGCTTTTCGACGCGGTTTGGAGCATTACGGGAAGGTCTGGGGAAACGCTGATCAGCTGATTGGTCATGTGAGGTAAACATTATAAAAATTGCCTGCAAGTTTGGTGCCTCTGGGAAGGCGCAGATCCTGCAGTGGATGGGAGCATCCACCGACTTCTTTAGTGTTTCCATCCATCATCCAACACGTTTATCCCTGGTGGGGCCGCCAGGGGGCTGGTGCCTCTCTCCAGGGGTCAAAGGGCAAGAGGCGGGGTCACATAGACAGGAAATGTGTTTCCATCCATTTACTTCCCAAGCAAAGGCTAAAACTTTTGTAGCTCCTCGCGTCAGCTGCTGCAGTTCTGTGGATTATTTTATTTATTAATGTAACAAAATAATCAGCCCAAAGATGATGTCATAACTCAGACTATGACGCCATAGATTTGCTCCATAAGCTGCATCAGATCATTAGAGAGGCTGACCCTGGATATTAATCGGTTATTAAGCAGCAGAGCCCCCCACCCCCCTCCCCTGGTTTGGGTTTTGTGCGTCTTGGCAGACGGTGATTGGCTGCAGCGTCAGATGTGAGGCTGAAGCCCTGAGGTGTTGAAGCTCCATCAGACGGAGGACAAAATGGAGGGAGGGCGATGAAGAGGAGGATGATGAAGAGGAGGAGGAGTGGTGCAGACATGGGCTGATTGCGAATCGTCTGTTTTCCTGTCGTCTGTCTGGTTTTCTTCACCTCCGTCTGGTTTCCTCCTCTTCCTCTCATTTCTCTTCACAAATGTCTCATCTTTTCCTTCCATCTCCTCTCCTCTTCCTCTTCCTCTTCCTCTCTTCCTCCAGTTTTTATAAGCCGTTTAATTCGGCTGCAGATATGAACTCTGATGTTTTTATCATTATTAACCCAGAACTGATCAAGGTCACATCACAGCTTCTGCTAACAGGTTGGAACCAGATCCAGCCAGAGCCGCCAGCTGCAGCGCCCCCTGCAGGACTAAACCGGTACCGAGGTCCAGTTCCCTGCACAGCCCACATGAGAGCAGAACCAGCGGTGCTGATCCAGTCCAGCAGTTTTTCACTGTGAGCATGTTACAGCTAACAGCTGCTAAGTGCTGAATGAATGAATGAATGAATGAATGAATGAATGAATGAATGAATGAATGAATGAATGAATGAAGCTGATTCAGGAGGAACTCGGCTGATGGACTCAAACTGAGGTGAATTTTCCTTCAGTGTAAAAACTAAGGCAAACGGGAAAAAACACGCTGCAAAAAATGACTGAAAATGCTGCAATGAAAGAAAATAGAAACAAAATGGTACAAACAGAAAAACAGCACAAAATCTTTCACAAACACAAATCCTCCAAACCAACTTTTACAGTATTTGATATGAGCAGCATATTTAGAGCTCCCCCTGGTGGCCTGGAGGTGAGTGTTATATTTCTGTTTGTGACATTTCCTCCCTTGCTTCCGATGGCTGCAGCATTTTTCTGTTACATTTTGTTCACTGTTTGAACCTGTCAGCCACCGTACATAATGACCCCAAACCTCTTGTAGAACTGGTTTCTTACTGGTTCTGTGCAGCTCAGAACCAGTTTGTCTCTGTAGAGGAGAAACGTCTTGCCCTCATTCTGACTGATAACTTTCTGACCACCAGAGGGCGACATGGAGCAGCAGTCCAGACAGTCACATGATCAAGTGAACGAGGAAACGGTACAGTCATAGAAAAGTAACAACCCGGTCCAGATGCAGCAGAACTCTGTGGACGTCATGACACTGATCCCAGTATAAACACACCAGTCAGAACTGGGAAGAGTGGAAGAGAATCAAACCAACATGGCGGGACCTGATGGTCCATTAGCTCCGCTTCACTCACTCAGGTTTACAACATGGCTGCAGCTTCAGAGCCGTCCTGCTTCAAGTTGATCCAGTAGCAGCAATTATTTCAGAGCTAACTAGTTAGCTAGCTAACTAAATAATTAGCTTAGAGATACTCAGATTAACTAAAAGTTTAGTTTGAAGCTGTGACATTTATAACTATCACGATTAACATGATGACAACATGGTTTAAATTAGGAACTGGTTTTACTGGTTAAGGGTCAGGGTAGACTAAGGGGGGGCAACTCCAGGCCTGGAGGGCCTAAAGGTCTCCTGCAACTTTTAGATGCATCTCCACTTCAACACACCTGAGTCAAATAATGAGGTTGTTAGCAGGACTCTGGAGAACCTGACTGCACTGAGGAGGAGATTCAGCTGTTGGATTTAAATGTGTTGGACCAGAGAGACATCTGAGAGTTACAGGACGCCGAACCTCCAGGACCAGGACTGCCCACCCCTGGGGTAGACGGTGATTCTTGCTCTGTGGTTTGGTGATTTGCTGGTGTGTCTCTCTCTGTGATGAGCATCGTCTCGCTCCATGCAGATAAACAGTTTGTTGCTGTTGTTGCTGCGGATTAAACCTGATGCTGCAGATTGACCTCTGAGAACCCGCAGGCCTTTTAGTGTGAAGGTATTAGAGAGCTTTAATCTGCAGCAGCAGAGCAGTCCGCTCCAGCTGGATCCAGTCCAGGAGGCCGCACAAACCGCCTGCTAGCGCTGCTGCTGCACGTCTACGCTTATATTTCTATGTTCTCCGCTGCCTCAGAGTCCATAAGAACTAGAGAACAACAGACTGCTGTGGTTTAACTGCTGCCATCCCACTGGAGGAGGAATTAACACAACGGACTCCTGTTCCTACTCACACACACACACACACACACACACACACACACACACACACACACACACACACACACACACACACACACACACACCCTGCAGCTGAAGTTAAACAGATGAGTTTCTGTCTGGGGATGAAATCGGAGGTTTGCACCACATCAGGCTGAATTTTTAGAGAATAAAACTTTAACTAAAGTTAAAAACGTTTTGAACTAAACTCTAAAGATAAAGTTCAGTTAAAAAAAATTGATCTTGGTAAAAAATTCTATATTTTTATCTCTAATTTCAGAAAGAGAAACTATAAATCTTGTGGTTGTGGCTCACAGAGAATAAAAACATCAGAATATGATCCCAGATCAATAAATGTTTTAGACAGGATGGTCGTCTGACATCACTTCCTGCTCTGGGCTCCTTTTGCAGGAAATATTGGCTGCAGTTATCTCCATTGCTAGTTCAACTTTAGCCACAATTTTTCCTTCCACTCAACTTTCTATAAATATTAATAGTGATTCTTTCTGGAGCTGTAATTGTATAAAACAGAACTCAAAGATGAAATCATCTCATGAAATAGTTCATATTTCAGCAGAACATATACTGAATGTTCTGACCCGATCCACTTCCTGGATGAAATGAGCTCCTGCAGGCCGGCGTCATGGAAACTGTTTGTTAAAACGATCTGGTCCGATCTCTGCGGTCAGCGCCACGCGTCTCGCCTACAGCGACCTCTGACCCCGGAACTCACCTCCATCGTTTAGATCAAACCACAAAATTCAGACTCTTCTTTAACCGCTAGCTGTTAGCTGTTAGCCGCTAGCCGGATGTGATCTTCTTATGTTCTTTACGTTATTAAATGTTGTGGATAAATTTCAGATTAAAACTCTTTTAAAAACAAGCTTCGACTTTAATCTCACATTTCTTTAAGGTTCTGATTTAAAAGTTTGAGTTTTCATTGAGTATAAGCAGAAAAATCATCATAAAATGATCATGAAAACAATATAAACTATCATTTGTTTCACAGCATTTAGAGTTTTGGGTTGAAATTTGTCATCATTTAGGAGAAAATCATGGATCAATCAGATTTTAAGATGTTTTTTTTATATTGAATCATAAAATGTTTAATTACAAAAACTGAAATTATTTACATTAGGTGGATTAGTTTCCTTAACTTGTGATTTTGGTTTTTCCTGAATGTTTTTATTCAGTTTAAATCAAATTAATCTCTAATTTACTGCTTCTTCCAGATGATGGTGAAAACGTTAGGATTGGATTAGGCCAGATTACGCTCTGAATATTCAGTGCAGAGTTTCCTGTCAGACTTCCTGCTTCTGCCTGTGAACTTTGACCCTCACCTGCTTTCCTCCTGTTTTTACCAATTAGCGGCGCTCCAGTGTTCCCATCAGGCCCAGTTTAAAGGAACAGTGTTTTCCTCCATAGTGGCGTCATTATCAGAGCCCGGATCCAACAGAGGCCCCTTCATCACGCTGCCCTCCTCCTCCTCACTCTCACACAGTCAGGCCTTTATCTGCCATCATGTGCTCGCCTCTCTGTCCTGCAGCCTGACCCGGTTTCCCTGCGTTCGCGGCGGGGAGGAACGGCTGATTTGGGAAGCTGGCGCAGCGTCGCATGGCCGCAGCTTAACGCTGATTTGATGTTATCTCTTAAGTCGTTCTGCAGAGGTTTGGCTCAGAAATCTGTCCGGCTGCAGAGGCCGGTTGACAGTCACGAGGATCCGAACCAACAGAGGTGAACTCTGAATTAATCTGCTGTTTTATTTCTCTGAGAAAACTTCAGCTAACAGAGCAACTGTTGACTGACAGCAGCAGTCAGAAACGATTGGATAAACATCCGAATCAAAGATCTGGAGGAAAACCTGATAAAAGGAAACCAAGGAAATCGGAAACATTTCAGATGAATTTACCAGCAACGCCTCGGCTCACATTCAACAACCAAACGCCAAGTTCTTCATTTTCTCATTCAGGTGTCACTGAGAGGAATCTTTAGACAAATCATCAAGTTAATTGAATCTTTTCCCCTGTATTTTTGATATTCTGAATAATTTTCATAAAAACTCTAGTTGAATTTTTTTCTTGAATCCGTTTTTGCTCTTTTTTTTTTTAGCTAAAAACCTGGAGAGGTTTCTATGGAAGACTAAAGAGTTCACTGACATCTTTTTTTAAAAGGTTATTTTATTTTAAAAAGTGATTAAATGAAATAAATGTCTAATATTTTATATGATAATAACTCTTGGGGTAACAGGCTAAAGGCTCCCAGTTCATTTTGTTTCCCTGTTTTTATTTCTTCCTTCTGTTTTGCCTCTGAAGCACATGGGATTATTTCTCATGGAAGTTAAAAAATTCTATGTTTGCTCAAGATAAATATCATAAGAACAGAAAAGAATAATCTAACTGAATTATATATTTTCTGAAGACTTTATATTTCATAATTTATTTCCTCATTTGTGCTAGCTGGCAGATTATGAACAACAAGAATTAATTTTGGAGTTTTTGTTTTTTCACATCAGACTGTGAATAGTTTAGATCATTAATTCTCAAAGCCACTAATATAAAAACGTTGAGTGTAAATTAACTCCTGGTTGCTAAGTAACGGCTAAAAGTTTGAAAAACCCCAATGAACAGCAAGATCCAGAAACCAAGATCCTGTCAGTTTTTAACAGAACCGGTCGGGTCAGAACCAGTCCTTAACTGGTTGGTTACTGGTTCCTAGGTTAGCATGTTTGCAGCCGGCTAGCTAACCGAGCTAACGGGCTAGCATCAGCACTGAGTGTTACTCTAGAAAAAGCAGAAAACTAAAATCTGTTACTCATAACGAGCATGTTGAGTTGATCACTAGAGTAAAGTCAGCATGAGGTCGTTTCCCGTCCGTTTGGGTCGGGAGCGGCGCTGGTGCCTGTTCTGCTGACCCCGGGTCACCTGGACAGGTGGGTTCTCTGTTTCTGCTCATTTACATTTAAATTCAACTCCCTGTTTTCTGCCTTGCTGAGCGCGCTCAGATCAGATCCCATTAAAGCAAACAGACATCCCCACATCATGATGCTGCCACCACCATGGATCCTGCTTTCTGATTAGGAGACTAATGAAGCCATCCAGTTGCCCTTTATTTTGGGGCAGCAGCATTAAGGGGTGCTGACAGACATTATGACTGTCTGTCAGCTGAGATCAGAAATGATGCTGCAGCAATAAATGTGTGAAATCATCTGTTCTCTGGGTTGCCGGTTTGAATCCGTCCTGATGAGCATCACACTCATCGATCTGTGTTCACTCCAGCGCTCTGACTGAGGTGATAAAAATATGATCAGATTATGTAAACTGGTAATCTGAGGATTATTCTGGGCTGCTGTGTATCTGATCGCGTCAGGAAAACACGCCTGACCTCTGGAAGTTCACATTCCTGCTCACAGCGATAAACCTGCAAATTTAAGGAGACCCTCATGATCCACATGTGATGAGAAAACAGCAACAATCCGGCCCTTGTGCTCCACATTTCGTCCTTTCCACGAGTTTTCCATATTTTCCAATTATTGGTCTCTCCATGCTCCTCCTCATCTCTCTGATCGTTTTCCCGTCTCCGTCTTCATCCTCCCCCGTCCTTCCTGTCCTCGTTCCTCACATCATTCATTTCTTCATGTCTGCTTCGGCCCATTAACCGGGCCAATTAGAACCAGAACCAGAAGCATAAACTGGAGAAACTGGGACAGCGACGTCCTGCAACCGGCTGGAAATGAGACCTGGAGCTTCGTGTCAAATGTTCAGGAGAAATAATCCACAGCAGGCCGGTTAGGGTTCGCTGTCAGAGGTCAGAGGTCAGATGGGCACACAGCCCTACAACTACACATCCCAGAATGCACTGGGAGCTTCTCTCTTCTCTGATGTTAAATGGAAATCACAGCAAGTTTATTTTTCTAATCGCATTCATACGACACAATAAAACAAGAAACTACATTACCAATCAGACTCAAGGCGTGGACCTTTGACCCTTGACCTGAGGAGTCTGGATGGTTCCGACCTGAACCTGCAGTGTTTCCTGCTGCAGACCGTCTGGAGCTGAAACCGGCGCCGGCTTGACGCTCCACTGAGACCTGGGGGCGTGGCCTCTGCTGAGGTTGGAAACGACCAATCGCTAATGTTTAGCCGTGACACATGGAGAGGCTACCAAGCTAACAGGAAGTTAAACAACCCCAACTTCTCTGCCTGGAGGAAAATGTCGTGATCGTTCCTCCTGCTCTTCCTTGGAGGTGTGGCCAACGCGGACTGAACGGCTCCGTTCTCTTCCTGATGCTAAGCTACAACCACAAGGCGTCGGTCACATCTCCTGCTTCTGTCCTGTGATTGGCTGGTTGAAACCCGTCCAGAGAAATTCAGCTCAATGGGAGAAATCCCAGAGAGATGGGAGATGAGAATTGAGTGCAACTGTTTCAGAAAGCAACAATCTGGAGTTTATGGATCAAACGGATCCGGTTCATTTCCCTCCAATAGAAACCAATCTGAAAAAACGACGAGTTCTGACCCGGCTGTGACAAAGAAACATTTAATCTGCCTGGAAGTGATGTCATAATCTGTAATCTGAGCGCGGAGCGGCAGACGGGGCCCTGAGGGACCCCACAGGCTTCAGCTCTACTAACCAGACCCCCGCTGTGTGCAGGGGCCCACATCATGCCACCTCTTCCACCAACGCTGCCAGCTGATGTCCTGCTGGGGCCCCCGGAGGGCTGCCTGGCAGCGCGGGGCCCCCAGGGGCCCCAGCAGAAACCGGCTGAGGGAGGGAAGCTGCCTCAGGTGTTTTCTGTCTGCTGGTTTCCCTCTGAAGATTGTCGTCATTTTTCTCAGATGAAACTTCGAGTTTCATCTTTTGGGTCATCTGGACTCAAAGGTCAAAGTTCACAGAGAAACCTGGACCAGGAAGACTGTGATTGGTCCTCCTGTCCTTTGTTTATTTATCTGTTTGTTTGTTTATTTACGTCACAGTAGAGTGGGGGGGAGGGAAGGGCGCCCCCGATGCCAGCAAGAGAGGGGAGCCAGAGCGCATGCGCCACACAGCAGGTGCTTCAGCAGGAGCTAATCTGCATTGCTAATGACCTCCCCCCCTCCCCCCCCCGCATCTTGGGGTGAGGAACCTCCTAATATGGCGACATGTTTTCACCCGGAAACACAAACACTGAGGAAAAATAAAAAATTCATCAGGTCCTGATTCTCGCCATTCCCGGATGGAGGGCTCGGTTCGGTTCGGGTCCCAGCAGCCCGCGCTGCTCCAGCCTGACCTCCTTTCCGGCAGGCTGGGATGGATCCCGCCATGTGCGTGTTTCTTGCACGCGCCTCCGGGTTTCGCGCCGCTCCCGGTTCATTCCTGGTTATTGTTGTTATTGTGTCTGTCCACGCACGTAAACAACTCCACGCGCCGTGGGGTTCTGCTCCCATTCTCCAGACGGGACGCGCGCGCGCGCGCCAGCTGAGGCAGGTTTTCCGCTCGGTGCGTTTCTGGGGAAATATTCCAGAGGAATATTCCCAAATATTCCCGATGAGCCCATGCACGTGACTCTGTTGCTCCACATCACGGAGCAGCCGCGCGCGCCGAACCGCTGGACCAGAACCTGCAGAACCTGTGAGATCCGACCCGACAGAGACCCCGAACCGCCGCAGCGGGTCCGCCGCACCGTTAGCGGCTAATTACCCGCGTCAACCTGCAGCCAGCCGCTCACAGAGCCGCAAACAAAGAGCCGCAGACAGGGTGGATGAGCGGATGGATGGATAGATGGACGGATGAAGGGTTGGATGGATGAATAAATGGATGATGGATGGATGAATAGATGAAGAAAACAGAACCAACCTCCTTCTGCTCGGTGCGTAAATCCGTCTCCAGGCGCGCACAGCTCGGTAATGAGCTTGTTGTGTTGGACGCAAAAAGACGCTGCTGGCGCTAAATCCTCCCACCGCCCCCTCCCCTCTCCCCCCCGCTCCCCCCTCTGATCTGCTCTCTCCTGCGCGCTCACGTGCGCGTGCGTCGTCCTCTCTCTTTCTCTCTCAGCCAATTGTGTGACTCGAAATTGGCGGGACGATGGCAGGTCCCTCAACGCTCGCGCACGCGTACCAGACGTACTGGCGTATGGTTGCCCCTAGCAACCATCAAGCCCCCACCCCCGCGCCTTCCCCCCCCCGCGCCTTAATCCCCCCTCCCCCCACGCTTTGAGGGAGGCGTGAAGGAGAGGACGGGGTTAAATTTACAGGAGAAATGGAGGAAAGCGCTTCAAGTTTATAACAAGAAAAAAGAGGGAGGGGGGCAAGAGGGGGGGGGGGTGATCCGTGGGGGGGGGGGGGGGGTGGATTGGGGTAACAAAGGCAACCAGCAGCAGAGAGTCTACGCGCCAGCAGCTTAGTGCCCCTGTGGAGCCGCCTTTGTTCTGCCCCAATGTGGGGGTGAGGGGCAGGAACAATGGCGCAACACTGGGAGGGGGGGCAGAAGGAGAGGGGGGTGACGCATCTTCAGTTGGAAAAACCCAAAAAGTTTTGTTCTGGTCCAGTAAAACCCTCAGTGTTCCTGCAGTAGATCCAGTCATCCATTAGATCCACTGATCCCTGACTGGGCCCAACCGGGTTAGCCAGGACCGGTGGCTAACACCTGGCTAACTCTTCTGCTAGCTCGGTTGCTAACTGTTCCAGATAAACATGAGCCTAACATGAAGCTAGTCTCGGCGCTGAGTCACGTGGATTCAAACAGAACCTGAAGGAACCGCAGCTGGTGACCCGTCTGGAACCAGTCACCTGTCCCAGTTGGACTGGTTGGACTGGATAACAGACTGGGACTCAATCCAAAGGTTGTGGGTTTGACTCCAACTTCACAGGTTGATGAGCTCCTGGGGAAAACCCCAAGTGGATGGATGATTAATCTCTGCACACAACTTGTGGAAGTGGGGGAGGTCAGAGGTCATCCAGATGAGAGGGTTTCAGGTCTTTCTCCTCTGTAGTGGTGCCCATTCTGATTGGCTGCCACTAGGAAACTTAGCAACACACGTGCACCAAAGCAGAGTGCTAGCTAGCATTAGCTTTGGAGACTCAGTGCAAACATGTTCAATACACAGCTGAAGTTTGCTTCTGATTGAATTCTGATTCAGCACTGGATGACCAGCCTAGCGATGCTAGTTGTTAGCCACTGAGGTAACTTTGCTGGTCCCGTTATCCTCACACTGGGCCATGAATCTGAGTGGACTGGCCTCCAGAACCAGAACCAGAATGTTTGGGCCTCCTGGAAGCTGCTGAACCCGTTCTAACCGATGATGTTTGTAATGTTCCTTTAAATACGTCCAGGACCCAGTGACTGGTTCTGACCCAGTGTGTTACCATGGTTACAGCAGTCCCTAGGCTCGAGTGAAACGAGAGCGGTTCCCTGAAACCAGTACAAACATTTTCCAGTTATCAATCCAGCTTCATCCATGGAGAACGGATCAGCCCAGTTTGAAGAGCTACTGGTTCACCAGTAAGCCCAGTTTGCCCCAGTATGGCCTCCCATTTGGGTCGGAGGAGGCAGAGCAGAACCAGAGCTTTGGTTCTTCCCACTAATCAGTGTGAGGTGAGGGCTAATTAGGCTGCAACAACACACACACACACACACACGCACGCACGCACGCACGCACGCACGCACGCACGCACGCACGCACGCACGCCCGCACGCACACACACACACACACACACACACACACACACACACACACACACACACACACACACACACACACACACACACACACACACACACACACACACAGGCCTTCAGGGAGACATGTTTCATCTTTAAAATGTCCATCCTGCTCCAGTGTCTGTCTGTCTGTACAGATGGATAGATGGATGTAACCAGGTGTTTACGAGCTCAGAGGCTCTGGTGACATCAAGGTGTGTGTGTGTGTGCGTGTGTGTGTGTGTGTGTGTGTGTGTGTGTGTGTGTGTGTGTGTGTGCATGATTGAACAGGCCAAACCACAGCAGACAGAAAGGAAGGCAGATCAGCGAAACAGAGTGAAAGCAGCGAGACGGAGCATCGATCTGACACCAACCTGGACAGGTCACCATCCAGAGAGGAAGAGGAGGAAGAAGAGGAAATAGTTTCTGTGTCTCTGCCATCATTTGTGTTCCACAGGAAGTTGATGTTTCATCACCTCCTCTTTTCTTCCACCCTTGTCCCTGGTGGAGTCAGGAGGTGCTGGTGTCTCTCCAGTGAGACATTTCGGGCAAGAGGCGGGCTCACCTGGACGGGTCTGCAGATTTTCTCATCACAAATGGAAATTTTAACGGTATGATGTAATTCCTGCAAACCGTTTTCTCTCATGTTCCCATTTCTACTTCAGATTTCTGTGTCTCTTGGGTTAGGGTTAGGGTTGGTAGGGTTCTTGAACGTTACAATTCACAAAACCTTTCATCATCCATAGTTTGCATCACAGCATCGATATAACTGCAGAATCATGCTACATGACCAGTCTCAAACCAGTCTGAAACCAGTCTGAAACTAGTCTGACAATAGTCTGAAACCAGTCTGACAATAGTCTGAAACCAGTCTAACACCAATCTGAAACCAGTCTGAAACCAGGCTGAAAATGGTCTGAAACCAGTCTGACACCAATCTGAAAGCAGTCTGAAACCAGGCTGAAAATAGTCTGAAACCAGTCTAACACCAATCTGAAACCAGTCTGAAAGCAGGCTGAAACCAGTCTGAAAATAGTCTGAAACCAGGCTGAAACCAGTCTGAAACCAGTCTGAAAATAGTCTGAAACCAGGCTGAAACCAGTCTGACAATAGTCTGAAACCAGGCTGAAAATAGACTGAAACCAGTCTGAAACCAGTCTGAAAGCAGGCTGAAACCAGTCTGACACCAGTCTGGAAATAGTCTGAAACCAGTCTGACAATAGTCTGACACCAGTCTGGAAATAGTCTGAAACCAGTCTGAAAATAGTCTGAAACCAGTCTGACAATAGTCTGAAACCAGGCTGAAAATAGACTGAAACCAGGCTGAAAATAGACTGAAACCAGTCTGAAAGCAGGCTGAAACCAGTCTGACACCAGTCTAAAACCAATCTGAAACCAGGCTAAAAATAGTCTGAAACCAGTCTGACAACAGTCTGAAACCAGTCTGACACCAGTCTGGAAATAGTCTGAAACCAGGCTGAAACCAGTCTGAAAATAGTCTGAAACCAGTCTGACAATAGTCTGAAACCAGGCTGAAACCAGTCTGAAAATAGTCTGAAACCAGGCTGAAACCAGTCTGAAAATAGTCTGAAACCAGTCTGACAATAGTCTGAAACCAGTCTGACAATAGTCTGAAACCAGGCTGAAAATAGACTGAAACCAATCTGAAACCAGTCTGAAACCAGGCTGAAAATAGTCTGAAACCAGGCTAAAAATAGTCTGAAACCAGTCTGAAAGCAGGCTGAAACCAGTCTGACACCAGTCTGAAAATAGTCTGAAACCAGTCTGAAAATAGTCTGAAACCAGTCTGACAATAGTCTGAAACCAGTCTGAGAATAGTCTGAAACCAGGCTGAAAATAGTCTGAAACCAGGCTGAAAATAGTCTGAAACCAGTCTGAAAGCAGGCTGAAACCAGTCTGGAAATAGTCTGAAAGCAGTCTGACAATAGTCTGAAACCAGGCTGAAAATAGTCTGAAACCAGTCTGACAATAGTCTGAAACCAGTCTGAAAGCAGGCTGAAACCAGTCTGACACCAGTCTGGAAATAGTCTGAAACCAGTCTGAAACCAGTCTGAAAATAGTCTGAAACCAGGCTGACAATAGTCTGAAACCAGTCTGAAAATAGTCTGAAACCAGTCTGAAAATAGTCTGAAACCAGTCTGAAAGCAGGCTGAAACCAGTCTGACACCAGTCTGGAAATAGTCTCAAACCAGGCTGAAACCATTCTGAAAATATTCTGAAACCAGTCTGACACCAATCTGAAACCAGTCTGACAATAGTCTCAAACCAGTCTGAAAATAGTCTGAAACCAGGCTGAAACCAGTCTGAAAATAGTCTGAAACCAGTCTGACAATAGTCTGAAACCAGTCTGAGAATAGTCTGAAACCAGGCTGAAAATAGTCTGAAACCAGGCTGAAAGCAGGCTGAAACCAGTCTGACACCAGTCTGGAAATAGTCTGAAAGCAGTCTGACAATAGTCTGAAACCAGGCTGAAAATAGTCTGAAACCAGTCTGACAATAGTCTGAAACCAGTCTGAAAGCAGGCTGAAACCAGTCTGACACCAGTCTGGAAATAGTCTGAAACCAGGCTGAAACCAGTCTGAAAATAGTCTGAAACCAGTCTGACAATAGTCTGAAACCAGTCTGACAATAGTCTGAAACCAGGCTGAAAATAGACTGAAACCAATCTGAAACCAGTCTGAAACCAGGCTGAAAATAGTCTGAAACCAGGCTAAAAATAGTCTGAAACCAGTCTGAAACCAGTCTGACACCAGTCTGAAAATAGTCTGAAACCAGTCTGAAACCAGTCTGAAAGCAGGCTGAAACCAGTCTGACACCAGTCTGGAAATAGTCTGAAACCAGTCTGAAAATAGTCTGAAACCAGTCTGAAAATAGTCTGAAACCAGGCTGACAATAGTCTGAAACCAGTCTGAAAATAGTCTGAAACCAGTCTGAAAATAGTCTGAAACCAGTCTGAAAGCAGGCTGAAACCAGTCTGGAAATAGTCTGAAACCAGGCTGAAAATAGTCTGAAACCAGTCTGACACCAATCTGAAACCAGTCTGACAATAGTCTCAAACCAGTCTGAAAATAGTCTGAAACCAGGCTGAAACCAGTCTGAAAATATTCTGAAACCAGTCTGACACCAATCTGGAAATAGTCTGAAACCAGGCTGAAACCAGTCTGAAAATAGTCTGAAACCAGTCTGACAATAGTCTGAAACCAGGCTGAAAATAGACTGAAACCAATCTGAAACCAGTCTGAAACCAGGCTGAAAATAGTCTGAAACCAGGCTAAAAATAGTCTGAAACCAGTCTGAAAGCAGGCTGAAACCAGTCTGACACCAGTCTGAAAATAGTCTGAAACCAGTCTGAAAATAGTCTGAAACCAGGCTGACAATAGTCTGAAACCAGTCTGAAAATAGTCTGAAACCAGTCTGAAAATAGTCTGAAACCAGTCTGAAAGCAGGCTGAAACCAGTCTGACAATAGTCTCAAACCAGTCTGAAAATAGTCTGAAACCAGGCTGAAACCAGTCTGAAAATAGTCTGAAACCAGTCTGACAATAGTCTGAAACCAGTCTGAAAATAGTCTGAAACCAGGCTGAAAATAGTCTGAAACCAGTCTGAAAGCAGGCTGAAACCAGTCTGACACCAGTCTGGAAATAGTCTGAAAGCAGTCTGACAATAGTCTGAAACCAGTCTGAAAGCAGGCTGAAACCAGTCTGACACCAGTCTGGAAATAGTCTGAAACCAGGCTGACAATAGTCTGAAACCAGGCTGAAAATAGACTGAAACCAATCTGAAACCAGTCTGAAACCAGGCTGAAAATAGTCTGAAACCAGGCTAAAAATAGTCTGAAACCAGTCTGAAAGCAGGCTGAAACCAGTCTGACACCAGTCTGAAAATAGTCTGAAACCAGTCTGAAAGCAGGCTGAAACCAGTCTGACACCAGTCTGGAAATAGTCTGAAACCAGTCTGAAAATAGTCTGAAACCAGTCTGAAAATAGTCTGAAACCAGGCTGACAATAGTCTGAAACCAGTCTCAAAATAGTCTGAAACCAGTCTGAAAATAGTCTGAAACCAGTCTGAAAGCAGGCTGAAACCAGTCTGACACCAGTCTGGAAATATTCTGAAACCAGTCTGACACCAATCTCAAACCAGTCTGACAATAGTCTCAAACCAGTCTGAAAATAGTCTGAAACCAGGCTGAAACCAGTCTGAAAATATTCTGAAACCAGTCTGACACCAATCTGAAACCAGTCTGAAACTAGTCTGACACCAGTCTGACACCAGTCTGAAACTAGTCTGAAACCAGGCTGAAAATAGTCTGACACCAGTCAGAAACCAGTCTGCAACCTGTCTGAAACCAGTCTGCCTACTGGCTTCCTGACAGACTGGTTTTCGGGCCGTTGCCTCTGTGATCCAGTCCAGCCTGCGGTTCTGCATGGCTGCATGTTTGTCTGACCTGCTGAGTCAGAAAGAGGTCAAAGGTTATGGAAGGTTTGTGGTGCCACTTTTCCATCCTGATGCATTCACACGCTGCGATGTGGCAGCAGCATTCTGTGCTGTGATTGGCTGAGGCAGCTGTAATGGGAGGAGCTTAGCTGGGATTAACTGGGATCTGTAATGGATCGTATAATAACAGAGGAAGAGGAGGAAGAGGCTGCAGGATGGAGAAGTGGAATAAATCAACCTGAAGGGAAATACATGAAAGGAGATGATGATGATGATGATGATGAAGGCCTGGAGAAAGATAACGAGGAGCAGAACGAGCTTGTTAGCGCAGGGAGGAAGAGGAGGAGTTCTCCACTAAACGGGACAAGAAGGAACAAAAGAAAAAGGACTTCCTGCCATGATGGCAGCCATCTTGACCGCCATCTTTAACCAGATGGACGAACTGCAGCCAGCGTTGTCCTGGGAGACGAACAGAACTGGAAGTTCTGGAGTGTCAGGATCGGTGTTTTGTTTTTTTTGTTTTTGTGGAGGCCTGCTGCTTCCCACTTCCTCCACCAGATGCCACCTAGGAGCAGAGCCCCTGGAGAGGCGTGGGGTCGAACCCGGGGACACACCTGTGGCGCATTGTCTGACAGAGGCTGGGAGTATTTAAGAAGCGGCGAGCTGACACTTCCTTGCCTGAGTGTTTGTTTACCTTGGTAACAAATCGTTCCTGAGTAGGCCCTCTGAGCATTTCCTGAGATAATCGCCTCCTGTGTTTTTTCCTGTTGTCAGGTTTACCTGGATTCCTCCGGAGTTTTCCGAGAGGAGAGTTCTGTGGGTCGTTTGTCCCGGACTACGACCAGCCGCCAGTTCGCTCCTCCACTCAGCCTGACTTACCTGTCCGCCCTCCAACGGTTCGTTGCCTCTCCACGCCGCCCCTGGGTCCGTTGTTGCTCCAAAGGAAACATCCATCCGCTCCTATTAAGCCTTTCCCTTCGTCAACATATATATTCATCCACCTTCCTGGATTCGTATATTTTAACAGCTTCTCCTCGTTGACAGTGGCTGAACTGGTTGTCCCTTCCAGACTCCTGCTCCGTGTTTTCTCCCCAACCCTATACCCTCGTGTCAATAAACTTCATTATTGTTTTGCACACGCGTCTCCTGATTGTGTTCGTGCATGTGGGTTCGTAAACTGGAACCAAACATGACATGGAGTCAGAGGTCTGACATGTGCAGGTCTCCATGGAGATTCAGGGTAACACCTGTTGGTCTCCATGGCAACTGGGGAGGGGAGAAGGATACCCAAAGAGACTGAATCAGGAACCAATCAAACCTGGTTTCACGTTATTAAATTATTACTATATTATTATACGTTTCAGAGAATCTGGTTGCTGTTCCTTCCTCTGGCTCTTCATCATTGTCATCATCATCATCATCACTCTGGTTTAGAAGTGTGTGTGGCTCAGACAGAGGAAGACGAGGCTGGATGGAGGGAAAAGATGAAGGTCAGCATGAGGAGTGGGAGGAGCTTTTCTCTTTTCAGTGGTGGTGCAGCGATGCATGTCAGCGTCCTCCACCCCCCAAAAACCCACTGCATCCCGTCCACAAAGAAGATAGGCGGGGCGTGTGTGTGTGTGTGTGCCAGCCAGTCTGAACTAAAGACCGCCAAAACACTGAAGTGTGACTCATCACAGAGGATTACCTCCCTGCCCCTCCGGCTTCACTCTGACTGCTTTTATGAAACAGAACCATGAAAAGTTCTGGGCTGCAGGACGCGGAGCTCCGCCGCCGTCCAGCAGCCTGGCCGCCATCATGGCATCTGGTCTCAGGTTGGAGCTGCGTCCTGATTGGTCCAGTTCTGAACATCATTTTCATTCAGGAAAGATTTAGACAGGAGCTGCAGAGATGTTAGAATAAGGAGGAGGAGATTCTCAGCTCATTAATCCGGATCATTATTATTATTATCATCTCCTTCCTCCACCTCATCTCTTCTTCCTCACTCACTCCTGATTTCCCGTCACGCTGGAGCTTCAGAACCGGATCAGAACCAGTGTACAGAACAGCCATCATGCTGCAGCTGTTGTTCCATCCAACCTGAAGCTAATCTCTTCAGTGTTACATAAAGGAGAATCTTTATGTAACCGATCTGTATTTTAGCTCTAAAAGTAAATATTTTATTTATTGTTGCGTTGGCAGAATGAGGCCGATCAGCTTCCGTTTTCCTCCAGTCTGCTAACACTTCCTGTTTGCCTGACACGGCGGTCCCAGAGGTTTGGGTTGGTTACAATAATCTGTTGATTCGCTCCAGTGATCCCCTTCCTCAGAGTGGAAGCCTGTCAGTCTGGCGCTCTGCTGTCAGATCCTTCCTGATGTCAGTTCTTCTTCTGGTGTTCTCCTGAATGTTTCTGGGTTCATACTGCCATCTTACCGCCACTGAAGCAGAAATCAGCTCCAAGCTCCAGAAAACAGGAACGAGTCGCCATCAGACATCCAGCAGGTCAGAGAATCCCAGAAAAGAGGAAGAAGAATCATCACAGCTTTAATCTGATGTTCATGGAAGCCGATTAAATATTTGAACTGAAGGGGATCTAACTGTGAAGGTGGCTTCAGAGTGTAAATATTTATTTATCTTTAATTTGTGTGTTTGCTCTTCAATGAGCCTCCAGCTCACAATGAAGCTCAGGAGATACGAGATTATTCTGCAGTAAATCTGATTCATCTGCTGACCGCTCATCCTCAGCAGGAAGGAAAACAGAAACACAGAGAACAACAACAGGCTGCGACTCATCACTCACTGGAAAAACAGCAACGATAAGCTGGTTAGCTAAGCTACAGAAACATAAACTGGATTATGTAGCAATGAGATCATAAACTACAGAAGGAGAAATAAAGCTGGGGTTAATTACAATCATCAAATCTAAATGAAGCTAATGATAAATTAAGTTAACATGAACCACAGGAAGATAAATTACAAAACATTTATCAATTCATAATGTAAAGGTGAAATGAATGTAGCTAAGGTAAGCAAAGATAAGTCAGGCTAAAACTATTGTTGAAGTTAAACATGTAAGTTAAGTTATGCTAATGTAGCAAGTGTGTAAAAATGTTTACATTTCACCCCAGTCCATCCTCATTGTCTATGTATATTTGTTTTTCTAGGTTTCTGAATTGTATTTTATTTTGGTGGAGAGCTTTTATTTTCTTGTTTCCTGTTTCCACGTCACATCCTGTGTATTCAAGCTGCCCTCCTCAGTTCACGTTGATCGTACAGAACTGTCTTCTGTTTGTGTATAAAAATATTCAAAAAGTCCTTGAAAGTATGTTTGTTAAACTCGCAACTTGTTATATATTGTGGTTGAACTGTTTTACGTTTAGCGCAGCGCTGGGTATTTAATTCCCACGTTAGTGACATTTATCGAGTTTACGGTGCCAACGTGTTTTTTGTTGTTGTTTGTTTTGTGATTGTTTAAGGTGTGTGTGGGGAAGCCAGAGCCCAAGAACTGCTGTCTGAAAGTATTGTTGTTTTAAACCTGAGAGAGCAGGTTTATTCTGCTCTCTGCTGAATAAACCAAATCAAAAGTTTTACTAATACTCTCTGCTGTCTCAGCCGGAGTTTACCTGCTGCAATACACCCAGAATCCTCGTCCGCTGGTTCCTTTCGCCCATTACACACAACAGACGAGTCAAATGAAGCTAAGGTAACGAACAGAAACATAAACTAATGTTATGTAAATCATGAGAAGGTAAGCTGCAGAAATGAAGATAACAAAGGATAAGATAACTCAGCTAACCTAATCTGATCTAAGGCAGAAGAAAGTAAGCTAAGCTACTTTTCCTAGCTAAGCCAAATTAGCTAACAGTGTGAACCAAAGGAAGACAAATCATAATATCAGCTAACAGCATCAAAGCTGTTCTTTTCTTGTGTTTCATTGTTTGTTTCTTTGAAGCCTAGAGCTGATGCCTGTTGAGAATCTCTGTAAAGACTTAATATCTGCTGTCCGCTAGCTCTGCTAAAATAGCTAGCATGGCTCACAGAGAGAGACAGACAGACAGAGAGAGAAAGACATTCAGCCAGTCTGCGCTCTGGACGTCCCGCTTGCTGCTCTGCTCCATCATAATCCCATTATGTGCAGCAACAACCTGCCAGCTTCGATCTGAGTCGTCATGCCAACCCTCGCCATGGGCCGTCATTGGCTTCTCAGCCAATGAGAAGCCTTCGTGCTGATTAGTGGGCAGTGATCTCATTATGATGTCCCGCTCACTCTGAGATGAAAGAATGGAACGATGGAGAGATGAAGGATGGAGAGATGAAGGATGGAGAGATGAAGGATGGAGAGATGAAGGATGGAGAGATGAAGGATGGAGAGATGAAGGATGGAGAGATGAACGATGGAGAGATGAAGGATGGAGAGATGAACGATGGAGAGATGAAGGATGGAGAGATGAAGGATGGAGAGATGAAGGATGGAGAGATCGTTTCTCCTTCAGTCTGATGGTTTGGCGTCTTGTGATGTCGGTGGTTTTGTGATGTCATCAAACTGTAAAGTTTGTTCAGTTGTTTCCTTTCTCACTGTGTTTCTGGTGTTTAAAGCTCATCCACCCGCCTTGCTGCTGAAATGTGTTAACAGATGAACTTCTCACAGAGTCGGCTGCTGATTTGATGGGTTCAGTTTGAAGAGCAGCAGATCCACTTGGAAACTCTACTGGTTTTCCTGGATATTTCTTGCTGATGATGCAGATTTGTATTCCTCTGATTTGCTCAAATCAGAAGCTAAGCAAGTCCTACATAAGATAAACGAAGCTCAGCTAACTTAAAGATGAAGGACAGCAACATAAACTAAAACTAGTGTGAATGCTGTAAGCTGAAAGATTTGGGTGAAAATGGCAAAAGCATTTGAAGTCTACAGAAAAAGACTTGCAGAAATGTAAGAAATCAATAGAAGCAGCAGAAAAAAGCAAAGGGATGCACAATGTGTAAAGAAAAACAGTTTCAGTCGATGCAAAAATCCCACCCAAAAGAGTATCAGAAAGTGGTGCAGAACAGCGATTACAAAGCTAACGTCACAGCAGATTATAAGGCAGAAGGAGCAAGAAGCTAGTTAGCTGACATACTAACAATGACATCTAGGCTACTGATGTTACCTACAGTAACATACTTCATGTAGTGTGGAAAAAATATTTAAAGGTTATATTAGCTAAAAATCTAAAGCTAGCTAAAGTACTAAATGTAGCATCTATGCTAGTATCTTCGGTAACATACTCCATGCAGAGAGAGCAATTTTTGCAATTCAGTATCATACTGCATTTTAGTGTGAAAAATTAGCTAAAATGCTAATATTAGCTTCAATGCTATCATAATCATGTTGGATTACACTAACATGCTGAGAAACTAATTTAATCAGTTTAGTTAGTCAATTTTGCCTTTTTAGTCAAAATTACCTAAAAAGATAATGCTATCTTCAATGCTATCATCATCATGTTGGCTTACACTAGCATGATGGCTTACAATGCAAATTTGAATAAAATGTCTAACAATAGCACATTAGCTACCGCTACGCTACTTAATAGATTATTGACTATTACAGGACCAGGACTGCTAGCCGAAGTCACTAGCTAAAGTCGGTAGTTGAAGCCGCTAGCTGATGCCACTAGCTGGAAACATTAGCCAAAGTCACTGGCTGAAATCGCTAGCTGAAGCCGCTAGTTGAAGTTGCTAGTAAAAGCCACTACCTGAAGTCGGTAGTTGAAGCCACTAGCCGAAACCACTGGCTGAAGTTGCTAGCTGAAGCCGCTAGCTAATGCCTCTAGCTGGATACGTTAGCTGAAGCCACTAGTTGAAGTGGTTAGTTGAAGCCACTAGCTGGAGACGTTAGCCGAAGGTCCGCAGATCAGCTGCTTTTGGAGGTACCGAGATCAAGACGGAAGCTCAGAGGGGACAGGGCTTTCTCTGTCATGGGCCCCAAATTATGGAACAACTTGCCTTTGCAGGTCAGGGAGGCCCCTTCACTGTCCACTTTTAAAGCTCGTATTAAAACCCATCTATTTTATTTGGCTTTCAACTCTAGCGGGATCTAGTTTTAAATTGTATGTTTTTGTTTTTAAACTGTAAGTTTTATTTTATGCTTTTTTATTGTTATGTTGTGTTTTGATGTACAGCACTTTGTATCAGCTGTGGTTGTTTTAAAGTGCTTTATAAATAAAGTTGGTATGGTATGGTATGGTATGGAAACAGCTAGCTAAAGTCGCTAGTTGAAGCTGCTAGCCAAAGCTGCTAGCTGAAGTAGGTAGTTGAAGACACTAGCTGGAGAGGTTAGCCGAAGCCTCTAGCCAATTCCGTTGGCTGAAGTCGCTAGTTGAAGCCGCTAGCCGAAACCACTGCCTGACGTCGCTAGCTGTAGTCGCTAGCTGATGCCACTAGCTGGAGTCGTTAGCCGAAGCCTCTAGCCAAGGCCGTTAACTAAAGTCGCTAATTGAAGCTGCTAGCCAAAGCCGCTAGTTGACATTGGTAGTTGAAGATGCCACTAGCTGGAGACCTTAGCCGAAGCCTCTAGCTGAAGTCACTAGCTGAAGCCACTAGCTGGAGACGTTAGCCGAAGCAGCTAGCTGAAGTCGATAGTTAAAGCTGCTAGCCAAAGCCGCTAGCTGAAGTACGTAGTTGAAGCCACTAGCTGGAGACGTTAGCCGAAGCCTCTAGCCAAGGTTGTTAGCTAAAGTTGCTAGTTGAAGCTGCTAGCCAAAGCCGCTAGCTGGAGCCAGCAGTGTTTTCGTCTCCATCCTCTGAAGCGGTGAAGCCTCTCATCCTCACTTATCTTCACTTCTCACCTCTATTGGTGGAGCTGGGATTAACGTTCTCAGTTGCTGGGAAGAATCTCCTCTAATTGGATTCCAGGAAAGTTGAAAAGAGGATCAGTGTGAAAGCAGGACATGAAACAGGAAGTGGACCAGAAACAGGAAGTGGACGGGGGGGTGGGGTAGCCGGGAAGTCCTGATGTTCCTCTATCAGGCGCCATCTTTACTCTGGACTGAAGGAAAAACGTCTGCAGACGGTTCTGGAGGCCAAACCAGAACCGGCGGGCTGGATTGACCAATCAGCCGTCAGTTGATGAGTGATCCAACAAGATCTGGGTCAACTGGAGTCAGCTGCACTACTGAGGTCAAAGGTCACCCTGAACTAATCTGGTGGTGGTAAACATGTGCTGGTTCTCTGCTGCTTGGACAGATTTAGCCGTCCCATCAAGACGGCCCAGTAATCCAGCAGAATTGCAGTGGGACCATCAGATGAACTCAGACTGGGAATGACTAGGAATGACTGGGACAAGTTATGGTTCATGTCACCCAATGGACAAATTATTAAACCTTATTAAAAACGTCTCTGGGTTGAGATCGATTCATAGCAGCTGCCATCTTTACGTGTGTTTAAATAATCGAAGCATTAAAGTGGCTGCAGCAGGTCACTGGTGTGTGTGTGTGTGTGTGTGTGGGTGTGTGCCTGCGTGTGTGTGTGGTCTCTAGAGTGAGTCCCATGAGTCAATACAGACCATAATATTGTGAGTTTACCCATAATGCCCTGGGGAAGCGGTGGCTGAGTGAACTCATTGGAGGTTGAATACTGCACTGAGTGGACACTGGGGACCGTAACCACGGAGACACTGGGGACCGTAACCACGGAGACACTGTGACATGTTGCTACAGTTCAAATGAAGATAATTACGTAGTTATGAATGTTTGTTTATGAAAGATAAACATTAAGGTGATCCACTGATCCTCCCAGTGGTGACCAGGAGAACCACTGAGGTCGGTACCAACAGGCTGGTACCAGTGGGTCAGTATCAGTGGGTCGGTACCAACAGGTACCCCCTTTTGGCCCAATCTTTCACATCGGGGCTTCAACATTATTATTTGGGAACTTCTGACTGCCTCCGTTTCCTGGGGTTCTGTTATGATGTGACACAGACTCTATTTTGACCCAGCCGGTTTTCAACCAGCATCTCCTCCTGAGTCTCAGCAGAACCAAACAAAGCCTCCAGTGTTCCTCTGGTGGAGGACAGGCCTGACATTCCCGGAGCCGGAGGAGTCGGAACGCTGCTGGAATGTTCCTGGAATCTGCTGGTTCTGGTCCAACATGTTCTGTGGACACAATATGTCTGCCGTTCGGAAGCTGCAGGTTTTATTTTCCTTCAGTCGATCAGACAACATGAAATTCTGATTTCTTCCTCAATTGATTTAAAACGAACCTGCAGCCGGTCCGCTGGGCAGAACCACCTGGAGCCCAACACGCTCAAGGCTAAGAACTTCCAAGCCTCTCCAGGTCTTTCCAGGTGTTTCCAGGCAGCGCATGAAGCGTTTAAACGTGGAAATTGGATATTCCCAGTGTGGGATTTAACTATGATCTAAAATCCCCTGGAATCTTTTCTCTGCTCACATTAAACCATCCTCCCTGCAGCCGGAGCCGATGGATCTTCACGGATCACTGGACCAATCGGATCCGGTCATCAAACAGAACCGCTGAGGGCGGGGTGGTCGGGTCCAAACAGAACCGCTACCGTTCATCCATCCATCCATCTTCTTCCGCTTATCCGGGGTCGGGTCGCGGGGGTAGCAGCTTCAGAAGGGAGGCCCAGACTTCCCTCTCCTCGGCCTCTTCTTCCAGCTCCTCCGGGGGAATCCCGAGGCGTTCCCAGGCCAGCCGAGAGACATCGTCTCATACCGTTCATCATACTGGAAACATTCTGTCTTTTTATCAAGGTGAAAACTGGAGCAAATTCACAACTTTTATTTATTTTATTCCTTTACAAAAAACTGACTTTTTTACATTTTCCTTCATTTCTAGAAACAAAATATAAAAAGTGAAATGTTCCACATGGCAGATAATCTTCCTGAAATCTGGACAGAGATTATTTTAAAAATTCAAACCTGGAACAAAAAACCATTAAACAAGAAATATTGAAAAAGTAAAACAAGAAGATCTGGTTCAGAGCAAGGCAGCAGGAAAACTCGCTGGAGGGAAAACAAACGAACACATTCTGTTCATGGTCCGGTCCTGAAGTTAAGGAGCCCAGACCCGGTTCATCATGCAGAACCTCCAGAACCAGTAGATCCAGGACGTGGGACCAACGCTTCCTGCTGCCAAGATACGAGAAACCCTGCCAGACTCTTCAAAGAGTTGGACCAGACCGGATTGAACCAGACTGGACCAGATCAAACCGGATGGGATCGGGCGGCGGCTTCAGGAGATTGGGGTTTGGTTCTGAAAGAGTGGGACCCTGAAGGATGACCTTTGACCTGACTAGTTTCAGGTGGGCGGCGGCCCGTTGACGTAGCTCAGCGTCAGGTGGAGGGAGCGTGGCATCCTGTTGCTACGGTGACAGGGAGGCTCCATGGCAACCAGGATGAGGCCGGCCAGCAGGGCGAGAGCAGCCAGGAGGAGGAAGAGGAGTGCTGATGAAGAGGAGGAGGAAGATCTGCTGTGGGAGGAGTGTGTGTGAGCAGAACAGGAACTGGATCAAGTTCTGGTTCTGGTCCTGGGACACCTGAATGCTCACCTGGGTTCAGAGAGAAGCTGCTCCTCTTCATCACAGCAGGACGACTCCTCTTCCTCCTGATTAACAGGAAGTAGATCATCAGAATTCTGGAGGAGTGACGCCTCTTGATAGCGAACATCTTTTTTTTGGTAATGCTTTGTTGGGGTTTTTTGACAGAGGTAATGAGAGAAGGCTGAGGTCACTAGGGCGGGAATCGAACCTGCGACGGCCTTGCCGAGGACTGAGGCCTCCATATGTGGGTTGTGCTCAACCGCTGTGCCACCAGAACATTTTACCTGTAACCTGCTGGACTCACCTGTAGAGCTGACTGCAGGTAACCAATCACAGCTCCTGCTGGTTCCCTGGAGGAGGGGACAGGAAGAGGATGCTGTCTGTCGTCATGACGACACCAGCTGTCGAAATGAAGATCCTGCTGAGTCAGAATATCACTATGGAGACGGTCCTGAAAACACAGATCCAATCATAATCAGGAGGGGCTCTGATTGGTCAGATTTCAGCCTATGAAGCTGAGGGATTATTACTTAATCTCTGGCTGAACCAGAGATTAGCACCAAGTTCCATCTAGAACCGGGAACAAAACCAGAACCTTCAGAATCGGCTCTAAAACACTTCCAGTCAGCGAGCCCACCTTCCCGTCTCCGTCCGTCTGCACCGCCCTGGAACAGGAAGTCATGATCTCTGCAGGGGTGGAGCTTTGGACCCTCAGCCACGCCTTGACCCGCCCACCGTCAAACCTCATTGGCTTGTTGACATCTCCTTCAGGAGTCGAGGCGGCCCATTGGTCCTCTTCCTGTCTGATGGCTACAGGTGAGAACAGACCTGGTTCTGTTTGGCCTGTCCATTCCTGAAGAAAAGGAAATTTGGTCAGACGGTTATATGCTTGGTCAGTTGGTCCGTCTGCGTAGGACCCATGGGGCCCACAGTGGGTTCTGGAGGCCCGGCATCCTGCATGATTCACTTCCCTCCCTGGTCAGTGACAGGCACCACTGGATCCAGCTGTGTTAAACCAGGAGAGAACTAAAAGAGATGCCAGGCCTCCAGGACCCGCTGGACCCGCCTGGACCTGCTGCGTTAGAAGGTTTGAACAGGTCTGGGTTGATGTGACCTGAAGTCCGAGAGACTAAAGATCCATCTGCAGTTTTCTACCAAAATCCAGATTTCTGCTTCCAGACTTCTGGTTTTCAAACACTTCATGTTTCCAGTCATGGCTTCTGGCTTCTTAGGATAGAGACCCACAGCATCACAGGTCCTCCACCATGCGTCCCAGTGGGCATGAGGAGCCTGGAGCGTTTCTTACTGAAGGTTCGATGTCGGATGTCTGGATTCAAAGGTCTGGAGTCCAAATATGTTAACAGGACGAAGTCAGGCCGAAAATTCTAATGGCAACCTGGTGACAACTCTGAGGACCAGACCCGGACCTGGACCGGACCGGGACCAGGACCAGACCCGGACCAGGACCGGACCCAGACCAGGATTGGACCAGGATCGGACCTGGACCAGGTTCAGACCCAGGCCAGGATCAGACCCGATTGAGGTCATGTGACTCACCAGAGCTGCTTCCTGGTTTGTGATGTCAGCGCTGATGTCAGAGCAGGAGTCAAAGGAGCTCAGGTAGCTCCACCTCTTGGTCTCGTCCGGTTGGCACAGACCTGCAGAGAGGAGCGTCCTGAAGCTGACCGTTATCATCCTCAGGTCTGAACCTCAGATGGAGGCAGCCATGTTGGATCACTGGTTCTGAACTGGGGAGGAACCGGGTCGGGTCGGTACCTGTACAGACGCTGAAGTAGGAAGAGTCTGCATCGTCGTGAGAGAGAGAGCGGCCGATGTCTACCGAAGGGTCCCACTCCAGCCCCAGATGTTCATGGGTAGGCGAGGGCGGAGGGGTCGGAGGTCGACAGGCGAGCCCGGTTGGTGCTGCGTTCAGGGACTGTCTGAAATCTGAAGGAAAGAGCTGGTGGTTTTTTGAAGGTTCACCTCTGAGACGGGTCGGAACCGAGGACAGGTCCAGGTCCGACTGGAGGACAGACTCTGAAGGACAGCCAGAATCTGCAGGCCGGGTCAGAACCGAGTCGTCCTCGAACACCTGCAGGAGGAAGAGGAGGAGGATGAATCTTCATCTTTCTGTTTGGACCCGACCACCCCGCCCTCTTTTCTCCAAGAAATGCAAAGCAAGCATCAAAAATTTCTAACAGTTCATGTCAACTGAACTGGTCCCAGTTTGGACTCTCTCCAGACCCAGAACCTGAGAGTCCAGAACCCGGGCTCAGTTTCAGTGTCTCCATGGTTACCAGCGTGGTGCTGAGCAGCCGGGTGTGCGTGCGGGCGATGTTGTCGTAGACGTGGCTGCAGCGGCGCAGCAGCTCCAGCAGGTGGCTCTCCACGCGGCGCGCGTCGTCCGGCTCGCGGCGCTGCATCAGCTCCTCGCCGCGCCGCAGCAGGTCGTTGACCCGACCCGAGTTCTCGCACAGCGCCTGCTGGAAGGACTGAAGGAGAGGTCATGATGCTGCCACCGCCGTGTTACCGTGATGCTTTGAGCCGTCAGGAACTCACCCGGAGCTTTCTCAGCTTCTCGCAGTTACTTCCTGTCATGTGATCGATTTCCGTGAGGCAAGCGTCCATATCCGCCAACCAGAGCGCAAGCTCCTCCCTCTCTGCTTCAAACTCCTCCCACTCTGAGACGCAGAGCTGAAGACGGAGATAAAAACACGAAAAAACTCATTTAACACAAAAATTATCAGAAAAAAACTCCAGGTAGCCTTTGATATTAATAATTCTAAGAAATGTGTATTGTAACATTTATTACTGAACCCAGGCGGTTTGGTTCTGGTTCTGGTCAGGGTCCAGTCTGACCTGCAGTCGTCCTGTAATGGTTTCCAGTTTGGCGTCCACTTCGTCCCATCGCCGCCCACATTCCCACGCCGCCCCCAGCAGCCGAGCCTGGACGGCGTCCTGGAAGAGCTGAGGAAGGGTCCGGTTCCTCCGGGTCAGGCCGTCCAACCGGATCAGCTGGGATCCCGCCTCGCTCCGCAGCCTCTGAGTCGCGTGCGGCACAAAGTCATCGGCATAAAGCAGCAGATCCACTGCTCACCATGGATTTATATTTAATGATTCATTTGAACCATTTTTTTCAATCATCTCTCCATCATAATAATTTCTAAAATCAGGTGAAATCAGGACCAGCTTTGTCCCACTGCAGTACCTGGAACCTCCTCAGCTCCTCCTTGGAGGCGCTGTAGGTGAGGTGGGCGGGGCTCAAGGTGTTGATGGCCTGCTCAGCCAATCGCAGCCAGGCATCCAGGTGGCTGTGCTCCTGCATGAACTCGTGCCAGAGGACCCATTTCCTGTCCAACCTGCAGGAAGGAGCAAAGAAAACCCAAACACTGTAAACCTTCTGAGAGTAACCATGGGGCTCCTTAGTTCAGAAATTAATTCCTAACTATTCTCAGCGTTAAGAAACGCATTTGTCTTTGTGCAGATTTTCACATTTACCAAAGACAATTTGTTTTTCTTCAATAAATGGAGGCAACCAGCAACTTTCAGAAGGAAGATGTTTTTGATTTACTACAGCAGATCATTGAGGCCGTCAGCGTTCATTCATAAACTCTACAAACTTCCAGAAAACTGTGAAACAGGCGAAACACCGAGTGTCTTTCAATCTACACTAAAAACCAGCTGGTTAGAGTTGCTTTGATTAATAATAACTGGAACATTGATCAACATTTTGATTAATCAACATTTTGATTAATCAACATTTTGATGTGTAACGATGGCAAAATGTTTCTGACTGACTGACTGACTGACTGACTGACTGACTGACTGACTCCCTCCATTAG